>NC_143063.1:33690075-33993106 GCF_052426305.1 Pelodiscus sinensis
TTGATCCCTTTCAATTATAATTATCATCTTAATTGTGCAAATAGTTTTGGGTTATAGTGAACCAAACATAGCTATATTGCCAGCTAAAAGCACATAAATGAAAAGTTACTCTTCTCTCTGAGTTCTGGCTATTACAGTTACAGGTGTCACCTAAGGGAACTAGAACCAAATTAATTGGAGGAAAAAAATATTCCTGTACAGTAGTTATTATTGTCCGAATAATCTCATTTAGGACACACTGTTCTTTTGTTGATTTCTGCATTCAGGGGGGTTAGATGCTAGCTGCAAATCTTGCTACTTTGTTAAAAATTTTAACAGGGACTGCTACACCCTTCTCTCTTCCTAAAAACACAGGAGAGAAAAACATCCCAGGAAGCTGCCTTTTTTCTGATGAATCACAATGAACAAATTGTTCCAAGGATAGCACAACCAAGTCTTTGTTACGCTCTATCACTGCATAGCCAATAGCCCAGCAGTTAGTGCTGCTCCGCTGCATTCTTGCAGCATAAACAAAGCAATACAGAATTAGTGTATTCAAGCCTGCAGTGGACTTTACTTTAGCCACTGAGTCCCTCTCTATTCAGTTATAACCCTTTAACCAAGTCATATTTATTTAAAAGATGGGTTCCTAGTTAATAAATATAGAAGAAATACCAAACAAATTGAATAGAGGAACTTATCTGTAGAGGAGAGAACAGTTAATATTGCTTTTAACACTGTATTTAGAAAATGTAGAAAATGTCAAATGCTGTTAGAATATCTTCATATGTGGCTCGTTCTTGGACAAATTCTTATTCTTATTCAGGTTAAAATCTCGTTTAAATGTAGAGGAGCTGCAGAACTGGGCCCTAAGAAATATTCTTTACAGCAGAAATAGCACGTACGATGTCATTATCCTGTAGTGTGGGTCATTTTACAGTTACTTCATTAAAATATTTCAATATATAGCTTTGAGGGAAAGTAAAGTCACTGAGGAGACCAGCTCTTATAACCGTATACATGATAAGTCAAATTGTATTCTAGGAGGAGTGCCATTGACCCAAGTGGGGTTCAGAATCTGGGTTAATGAGGAAATATCAAAAATAATAAGTACAAGATGTTATACTGACTTTTCCCTTTATTTGCATCCTTCACATTCATGTATTGCCTTCAAACACAGAATCTGCTTTCTCTAAAGTACTTGAGGTTGTGAACACTCTGCAGCGGTGTTGTTTGTTCTGGTGATGTAGAATTACTACTGTTTCTCTAAGACATAAAAATGAGCAGTTAAATTTTAAACAAGCTTGCATAATTTGCCAGTGAAAAAACAATTACATTTTATACCACTTAATTAAGCCCTTCTTAATGGGTGGGGATTCAGTGAACATCCTGATTGTTCCAAAACCATATATTTGATCCAATTTTTTTTTACAGTATGAAAACAATATCTAGACTTACTTGTATCTAGAAGAAGTAGGTTTTCTGAGATGTATATACATATATGTATATTAAATCTATCTAAAATATAGATAGCAGACATGTTTCAGTCATGTTGGTCCCAAGATACTAAAGAGACAAGAGGGTGGGGCAGCATCTTTTTTTTTGAGCATCTTCTGGTGATAAAATAAACAAGCTTTTGAGCTTACACAGAGCTCTTTTTCAGGTCTGGAAAGGTACAGAGAGTGTCATAGCTCAATACAGGATGGCACAGATAATAGATAAGGAGTTAAAAGAAGTTGAAAGAGACCATTCAAAGTGAGATGAGCAGTTATATACTCTCTCCAATCTGTATATTTTAGACAGAAAAGATGGGTGAGATGATATCTTTTATCGTGTAAGGAAGGTACGGGCTTTCAAGCTACATAGAGCTCATACCTGAAGAAAAAGTTATACCGTTTATATTTAATATATATATGTATAGATTAGGGAATATGAATGCATATATATAAACAAATAACTTACCTATATAGGAACTGTGAGATTTTTTTCTTGTTTTAAAATATATATTTATTTATAAATGAACAGGCATAGGTTCAAATATGGATTGAAATATGGAAAGGAATTTGCTCAACATGCATGCAGAGTCACAGAAATCTAGGACTGGAAGGGTCTTTGCCAGGTCAGCCAGGCCAGTAAGGAAGGACTGGCTAGACCATTTGATATAAGTTTGGCTAACCTGTTTGCAAACACCTCAAGGAATTGATTCCGCAAGCTCCCTAAGTACATTTTTCCAGTGTTTAACTATCCTGACCATAAAGAAGTTTTTCCTCTAGTCTAATCTTAACCTCCCTTGCTGCTGCAATGTAAGCCCATTGCTTTGTACAATTATAAAAACATCTATAGAACCATGTAACATATGTGTTTTCAAGGATCCATTTGTAATATTTAGCTTTTGAAGACATTCAAAATTATCCTTCACTTGGCCTTCAATACTGATTTTCTGCCTCAGCATATTATTTGTCATAAATCAAATTAGCTAGTGAGAAAAATGTGAGGGTAATTTTGCCTTTGTTTGGAATGAGTATTTAGTAAAGGAAAACACAGAGCTGGTTTAAACATGAACACAACATATAATTGGAAGTAACTTGACTTTAGTTGTCAGTTATTTTCCCCACTGGGCATCATCTATTATCACTTACTTATATAAGAGCAAATCATACTGAACTAAAGTGGACCGAGGCTATGGTTATATTGGATTTTGAGCACATACTAAATTATGAGATTTCCACTTTACTCTGAGATGCACAAGTACACAATTATTATTTAAAATAAACTCTTCCAAGAGTGTAGTCATTATTTCAAATGACTCTATCAATCACTGAGTTCTTTAATAAGACTACCTTTCTCATGCTAGCTGTTTTCCTGCAGAGTTTATGCTTAAAAACAGACAGTCTGTGTCACATTTATTTCAAGCAGATCTCCCTAGGGCAGCAAATAAATGTAAAACTCTGTTTACAACCATTTTTCATTTCCCAAGCCTTTTAATATCAGTCTCACAGGCCTTTTGCTATGTCATTCACTTCGTAATGTACCAAGTTGTCTTGTCTCTTTCACTGCTTGTGTTGGATACAGTGCTTGGCAATTTCACTCTCCTTGAAAGACTACAAATTAAACTAAATGCAGAGGAAAATAATTTCCTTTTGTGATGATTTCAGAGGTAAATGCCAAAAAGGAATATCACACCCTGTTAGTCAGGCTGCTTATTTTGTCTCCTCCTTCCTACAGAATTACTTTTACTTCCAAAGAGTCATTGGGGTACGTTTTAGTTGATGATCTCCTGATATTGGATCTCAAAACTGTCAAAGGAAAAAAAATGGCTGCATTTCAAAAGTTGTTCTCAGAAAAACCTTGGGATTGTTAGGTTTAAACATCTCAGTAATTCAATACTGTGCTGTGAAACATAATTTAAAAATGCAGAGCATTAAGCTTCCTTGCATAAATATATACTGAATGATATTCTATGAAACTGCAAAAACATATGTATATTATCATAGATTTGTATTATTAGACAAAGTACGGCCCATACCCCTATTTTGCCAGTTGCTGTACTACTACAGAACAAAGTGAGTAGTCTCACTGAAGATGATGGAACAACTCACAGTGCATAAATATGTGCAGAATTGGAATCCCAATATTGGGATTAAGACAAGTAAGACAATTTATGGTCTAATTCTGCAATCACTGAAATCAATGGGACTTTTGCCACTGCTCAGCTACAGTGGGTTAAAGTCCTCATTTATATTTTTTATCTCCTTATTACTAATAAGTATGAAATATTGAAGGTTTTGGACCTAAACAATCTTAGGGTATATCGGCACTAGATCTGGAAGGTATACATTTCAGCACAAGATTAAGATACTTGATTAAAATTGACAAGGGGCAAGAAAGGGTAGCTACCCAAATACTATTGTGCCTGAAACCATAGGTTACTTATATGGCTGTGAGGTTTCCTGGAGGAACAAGAATTTATAAAATGGTTTGGCAGTGCTACTGTTTTTTAGAAAAGAAAGAATACATTTAAATGTGTCATTGTGCTATACTATTTGAATCCATATTTTTTACCTTACATAATAAAAATTCCCAGCACAAGACTAGATTTACTGAGCTACCTTTATGTGACATTTTCTTTAACTGAGAGAAAAGCGGGAACAGTGAATATGTTTTTTGCTGAAAAAAAATTAAATTAAAGCTGAATACCTATCAAGTGGATTTCAGTGATACTTTCTGAATACAGCTGTCTCTCTTTCAACCTCATTTTGGGGCAGTAGGAATGGATAATCCTGTGAGTTTTCACAATTTTATTTATTTATTTATTTAAATGCCTTTAAAATCCTTTTTTAAAAATGGTCCTACGAGCTTATCATTTGAGTTATACAATTATTTGCTGAGGATAAAAGCCAACTTCCTCCCTCCCTCCCACTTCTCAAAAAAACTCCACAAAATGAATTGACCATACCAAACCCCTCCAGAATAAATAAATATAAATTGGCATTCTGAATTCCTCACCTCATCTCCCACAATAAAACATAGAAACTTGTTAATATTCATTATGTAAGTAAAGATGAACAAATCCAGGCTCTGTTTGACCACTTTAGTTTCCAGATCCAAACATGGCTTTATCCCCATCCCGTTTAAACTGAGAGACTATTAGTTCGAGTGCTTCTGATGAGCGCATCTGTACTCACGCCAATCAAAGACGGAGACTGTCACTTAAGCTACATCTAGACTGCATTCCTCTGTTGACAGAAGGATGCAAATCAAGCATGTCGAAATTGCTAATAAAGCAGACATTTAAATATCCCATGCTTCATTAGCATAAACATGGCTGCCGCTTTTTTTCCGAAATGGAGCTTTTAAAAAAAACGGCAGTTTAGATGCGGATCTGTCGAATATAAACCCTTTTTTTGACAGATCCTGTATTCCTCAAAAAATGAGGTTTACAGGATCTGTCAAAAAAGAAAGAATGCAGCATTTTTTTCGACCATAGTAAACTTCATTTTATGAGGAAGAACACCTTTTTTCGAAAATGCTCTTTCAAAAAAAGGCATTCTTGACTGCAAACAGGACTTTTTCAAAAGAGAGTATCCAGACTACCTGGGTGCTCTCTTTTGAAAAAGCGGCTTGCTTTTTCGAAAGAAGTGGTTGCAGTCTAGACGCTTTCCTTCGAAAGAGGCTTTTCGAAAGATTCTTTCTCAAAAGCCTCTTTAAAAAGAAGCTTGTAGTCTAGACAAAACCTTAGGCATCTAAGACCCAGAATGTGTAGCATGAGATCATGGAGTTATCATGAGTCCTGACTAAGGGTCAATGTGCAATTGCCCTGCCCTAGGAGCAGATGAGGGTCCATCTTCTTCCTATGTACCAGTTGATGGGTGTGTTAGGGAGGTGGAATTAAGGATTCACGTATTCCTCACCTGTGCCCATCCATCCCCTGCCTACCTGAGCAGTAGGTGAGGTAGCATAAACATAGCAGTTCCACCTACAGTTCTCCTGCTTGTTCACTGATCCATAATGTGCATAGAAAGGATAACTCATGTTTTTGTGCATATGGTTCCCTATGTGACTTACAGCTGAACCGTCAAGACTTTATAAGCTGAAACCCTTACACTCCATCAAAAGATAATGTGTCACAATATACACTACTCGCTCCATGATGAAATAAAATATGTATTTGTTCATCTGACCATACTAAAATTCTTCCAGAACAATGCTAATATAACGTCAGAGAATCTCCAGGGATTGAGAGAACATTTCTCTTTTTCACTGACTAAAATTGAGACCTCGCTATACTGGGAACTTGTGGAATTTTACTGAATATTCTTGTAAAATCTTTCAAAATACCACAGGCTATCATTTTGTCATTACAGTGTACTCTTGAATATTCAGTACCAAATGTTTCCTGGAGGAACAATTAATATTTTAGTGTATTGTGCAGAATTCTGGACTAGACAAATCAAAGAAATTGTTTAGGCTACAATAACTTGTCACATGGTCATTTAACGGATATATGCACAGGAAGCAATCTTGGCTCTGTAGGGATCATTTCTACTACAGATAGAAACAAAGTTTGCTAGACATAACTTCCAAGACTATGGTTTGTCGTTAAAATAATATGTGCTGACTCCTTAGTTTTATCTATGATTCATGTATTAGCAGCCAGCACAATTTTTGTCCTAGAAATTTTGAAATTGTAGTTTTGTAGGAAAAGCTGTTTTTTTAAAGAGAAAAAATATTTTAGCATGGTGGACTCAAATTGTGCTTTGTTATGCCATGATAACACACTGCTCAGCTATAAAAGAAGGCAAAATGTGGGCAAAGTTGCACTTAGAGAATTATTCAACATTTTAACAATAGTTCAGATATAAGTTTAGATTGGCTATTCAATTTACAAATGGTTCTGATAAGCCACTCTGGTAAGCAAGTCTCAGTGTGGCATTTGGAAAGGGCCTAAGAAAGAAGAATGGAAGAATAGAATAGAATACATCTGATAGGCTTGTCAACACCCATAGCAAGAACCTATCCAAATTACAACCCTGGGCTCTGGAAAGCATCGGAACTGCTCAATTCATGCATTCTGGGAGCACATTGCTCCAAAAAGAAAAGCACCATGGCCATATTCCTAGCTTTCAGCAGCCCCCATGGAGTAGGTCCGCGGAGTACGTTGTACTGTAGAATATTACTCAGAACTTAAGGAGGATCAGTGTCTAATAAGATCAACAGAGAGATTTGTTTAACATATTTCCAATAAAGTATATTTTTAGTCACAAGTTCAAAGGATTCGGAGCTCAGCCTCCATGTTTATGGGAACAATTTTTTTACCTGTTTTTTTACATCTGCCAAACAAATTGCACATGCAAAGCAGAGTACTTGCAACCCTATCTGATTTTGTGATCATGTCGTTGGAAGTGTCTATAGAAAAGTGTTTCTATCCATGATGCAGGTAGACCTCATTATTTGTTAATATATAACCTATAACAAATATGTATTTCCAATTTTAAGTTAACTTTGTCCTTCATATATCAAGTAAAAGCAAACCACGCCTGTTCATTTGTTGCTATAGCCTTATTTTCTGATTTAATACAGGTTGAACCTCTCTGGCCTGGGACTCTCTGGTCCGCCAACATCTGTGGTCCTACCAGACCAGAGAGCCCCAGCTGCAGAGGTTACCAGCAATTGGCAGCTTGCAGTGTCCTAGGGGCAGGGAGCCCGGCAGAACCCCACTGGTCAAAACGGGGTCAGCAGCCAGGGCAGGGAGACCTTCTGGCTGAGAGGGTGGAGGGTGGAGCCTTGCCACAGTCAGAATGAGGCCAGCTCAGAGAGAAACCCAGTCTGTCAGAGTGCAGAGCCCCACCAGCTGGACCTGGGACGGTGGCACAAAGAAGAGCCTGGCTATCGGCAGGGAGCCCAGTTGGCCAGAGTGGAGTCAGTGGGTAGAGTAGCCCTACCCGAGGACTGGGGGCAGCAGAGCCCAACAGGCAGACTGTGGGAAGCACAGTGGCAAAGACTGCAGCCAGGAGGGGAGCTCCATGAGAGTCTGAGGCCTGACCTCCCCATGTCCAGCAAATTCCCTAGTTCAGGAGCACTCAGGTCCCGAGGGTGCTGGACCACAGAAGTCAAACCTGTAGTGTGAGATAGCTTCTTGTTTCTATGTATTCATGGTGGGACAAGTATTCAATCCCTGAAAAGTACCAGAATGTTCTTATTCGCAATTAAAACTTACTGTCTCATCCTAGATCCATCTTGTCCCACAGTATCACAGTATCTACTCAGATATAAGAAAAGTAGGATAACATTGGATTTCCAATCATTTCTAATGGAAATTCATGGCTTTGAAATAAGAAAATGTTTATTATGTGATTCCAAACAACGACGACAACATTAGGATATGGTATTTGGGGCAATCTGGATAGATGGCTATCTATACTGTTTGCCATAGTTTTGGAATAATACAATCTTTGCACGGAGTTAATTGAATAATCATACTAATATTAAAGCAATTATTCCCAACTAAACAGTGATTGAAGAAAGATAAAATTCACAGTAAATTATTCCTACAGTTTTATCTTCATGTAAAGTAGTACAGCATCTGAATAAATCTGTTGTGAATTGTGGCTTTCTGGACATTAACCAGAGACACATTCCAATCATCTGCTGCAAGTTCAGTTCCCAGATCTGCATGCCATGCTTGGGGAGTGATGAGTTATTTTTTCCTCCAGTGTTGGTCAGAAGACAATAATTGGTTTATAAATTGTTTAGTTGCTTTTTCCATAATGTCTCATTGAAGAAATACACTGTTTGTTTTTAACCTGGAAGTTATTTTTAAATTGTTGAAATGACTTGTGTTAATTGTTTTGGAACAAAGCCTCCTTTCCTTTTAAAGATGCCACCATCATTTATAGTTATATTTGTTGTTATACTTTAATTTAGCAGCATCTCCTATTGGTGGAAAGTACTTTATAAATAAAGTATCAAATACTCAGCTGCTTTAAATTGGAGTAACTTAATGAACTTCACTGGTGCGATGTCAGTTTACTCCAACTAAGTGTCCTATATAAAGTTAATAACATGCCTTATGAATATAGATTTGGCTCTTATTTGCTAGTAAGCAAAAAGACCCTACTGCCATGATCAATCTCATTGTGTGTTTACGGGACTGAGCTCCTAGAAAAAAAAAACATTTACCAATTATACTCCTCCCTTTGTATTAGGAATACATAACTCTACTTTCACAGAGGTTTAAAAATAAAGGATTGGAGGCAATTACCATTTTAAATCCTAATTAGTAAATTAAGTATGGATGGGTGGTTAATGTTTTGTGTTTAGTGCTTCACACTTCAGTAACTGATGGCAAATATTTGTATGAATTTGCGTGTCTGTTCCATTATTTTAAAGCATCTTTCATAAAACCTTTGCTGATAGTTACATAACAATGCTGGTAATAAAGTTATTTGATGTTTTGGGTATTGTGGAATCTTGGGGTGTTTACTTATTTCAATTATTGGTTGCATCATTTCAAGTTAACAATCTGTAGAACAGTAATCAAATATACAGTGTTTTTCCCCTTTTTATACTTGTTTTTAAAATCTATTAATGCAAACTGTTCACTTGCTAAGCTGGCTATAAAATAAGCCAAAACAATGCACCAGCAGCAAAACAGGACAACAGTCTCCATTCATCTATACTGGAGTGTCTGGGCCTTATTACAAAAAATCTGCCAATGCTATTAACTACTGCACTTCCGAATAGCATGCTTCTAGTAAGTGTATGTGACCAATATAACTGTCTGTAAGTTGCACATCATGGTGCTCCATTAATATGAAAGGCCACTCCACAGGAAATTGCTCCTGAAACACATCCATATTATAGGGTAAGGGAATGCAATTATATAACAACTACAGTATTCCAAGTTTTGGTTGAGCCCAAACAGATGAATACAGACAAAATCATCCTCATATAACACTACACGGGTAATAGTAGAGCATGCGTATTGAGGTTTAAATTCAACCCTCAGTTATATGGCATAAACCCAGAGTTATTCTCAGGCCTGCAGACAGGAAGACAAGTGACTCAGGACTCAGCGATTCGAAGATCTCAGGGCTCTGGCTGCTGCTACAGTAGCAGTGGTAGCAGCTGCAGCCTCAGGATCTTTAAATCACTGTTGGAGGACTCTGCCATGTGCTCTGGGCAGCACTAAGCACTGTGGGTCGCCATGCTACAATCTGGGCAGCCCTGAGAGCCAACTGCCTTTGGCTCCATCCTTTTGCCCTCTTTGTCACCCCTTCTGGGTGCATGGCGCCACCTTGCCTCTGTAAGCTGTCAGCTCCACCGATCATTCCATTGACTGTATTGGCATGACTCTGGATTTCAACTTGTGTAACTGGGGACGAGAATTAGTCACATATTTAAGATGACATTTCTGAACTTTGAGCTAGTGTAACACCAATAGGCGGAACCTCAACTGGGTCCTCCAGAGCTTAGTACATGAGCTTCTATAGCTTGAGCTATCAAGCTTGCTGACTCTCAGCTAAGACTATAAAAAAAAACTTATTCTTTCGCTCCGTAAATGGTCTAAGTGCCACCACATGGGGCAGTGAACCACACCCAGTGGGTGTGTGGGTTACACTAGATTTAATGGATATTTACTTAAATAGTAGCAGTGACTTTTCTCCTGAATAAAACACAATAAAAATAGTTTCTGTCTCTTACTTCAGGCTCAAGCTCTTACGGTGTTGAAAGTAATTTCTCTTGTCAGCAAAATGGCAGCAAACATAAGACAGCTTAGAAAGGACAGCACTGACTAAACCCTTTGTTTCTTGATACAATCCACAGTTTACAATTAATAATGATTTCTGAAATTTTAAATCATTTTTTCTGAACCAAATTGTAGGAGATTCTTTCATAACATGGCAAAGGGAAAATAATACAGAAAAAATTCAAATGGTTATTTTAAAATTGTCTTATTAAATATGCCCGAGAAAGAAAAAGTCAAATTCTTCTATGCTAGATTATGTACTCAAATATATGCATAAGCCTCATGGAATATATTAGGCTGGAGCTATTGCAATGTCATTGCTAAGACAATGTCTGTGTTTCTGGTTTACACTAAAAAAAGATTGTCAGCCTCTTTGTTTTATTTGAAAAATACAGTGGTTTTGCTTCCCAAAATTTACCATACCCTATTTCTCAAACCTAAATCTATGTGTTTTAACAGAACTGTGTAAAGACTAAAGTGGGAAGAGGGTTTAAATAGGATTTGGAGAAGGAGATGCTAAACGTGTGGCATTTTACTGATGAGATACATTCTCTGTCATGAGGCTGTGCTAACAGTGAGCTGTGTGTTTTGGGGGAGACAGAGTAGAGTGTAGGTTGCATTAACTCTTCAATTCCTGGTCTTTTTGTGTTACATGTATTATTTTAGAAAATCCTTAACCAAAGCAGAACATTGTGGGTGCATCTAGACTGGCAAGATTTTGTGCAAAAGCAGCTGCTTTTGCACAAAAACTTGCCAGCTGTCTACCCTGGCTGCTTGAATTTGCACAAGAGCACTAACTTTGTAATGTACAAAATCAGTGTTTCTTGCGCAAATACTTTCCCACTCCCGCTCGGGAAAAAGCCCTCTTGCACAAGATTACTTGCTCAAGAGGGCCAGTGTAGAAAGGGAAGAAATGTTTTGCGCAAAAAAGCCCCAATGGCTGAAATGGCAATTGGGGCTTTCTTGCCAAAATCGCGTCTAGCCTGGCCACGGATGCTTTTGTGCAAAAAACTTTTCCATTAAAATATTTCTGCAAAATCATGCCAGTCTAGACGCAGCCCGTGTGTTTGTGAGAGAGAGAGAGAGAGAGAATTGGAAAAGGTTGTGTGCCTCTGAGAATGGAATATAGCTTTAAGTTAATATTTTGTTAGCAATCTGTAGCAGATACAAAGAAAATTCCTAAGACAAATGTTCCCACTAATCTTTTCCAGCCTTATGCAGAATAAACTTTTGTGTGGTCATGAGGCATGTGTGCATGTGCATGACTAGCAGAAACAAAAAACCTAGTTGTGGACACCTTGCTAATCAGCTAGGTGGCATCTTTCCTGAGCACAAGTTCACAGCCTATTGGGAACACTGACTGAGACGCCTAAAACAAACATTCCGGGAGCAGTACATGTCGGTTGCTCAGTACAGGCATAGGTGCTAGAATGAGGGGTGCTAGTTTCCATCGTATACAGTGGATTCAATGGCTCTCAGCATCCCCATTATACACATTGTTCCAACACAACAGAGTACAGGTGTTCTTTAAATAAAGGCTGAAAAACATTGTACAGGAAGCTTGATGGGTATATGCAAAAAGTTATTTAAGATGGGTTGATAGTCCTGAACGTGTAGCCTTAGCTCAAGTCTCAATGTATTAGACAATCTCATTGTTGACTCTGACCTATTGTACAGAAGTGATCAGATATGAGGAAAGAGGCAAAATCATCTGGGCAACTAAAATTTTAGGAGGATGTCTATACGTCAATAAAAAGTCCCATTCCACCAAGTCTTGGAGTCCACATAAGTTGATTTCAGTTTGTGGGACGAAACGTTGCATTCCGGCCATTCAGTCTTGGGCTAGACACTGGGCTCTGAGACTCATCTCTCACATGGTTTCGGACCATGGTTCCAGCTTGAGCCTGAATGTACATGCTACAATTTTTAGCATGGCTGCCTAACCTTAATTCACCTGTCCCAAGCCATTTGCAGTTATGGGTCTTTTATTACACTATAGACCTACCTTAGAGACACCTGGAATGGGTGCTACTGCCAAACATCACCTTATCAAAGAGTCTTTAGGTGTTTTTACTAATTCATAATGTTAAAGGTTTGTGGCAAGGGTGGTGGCAAGGGCAGCATTAAGGTTTGGGAATGCTTCTAAGCACTGACTGATAATATTTTATTACCGTACCGGATGCATGCTGAAACCTATATGGGCATCGTTTCCCACTGCATTAGGAGAAGAGGGAAATGAACACTAACAGTACCAGAAAGAAAACTTATTTAGAATAGTTATAGTTGTTATAATTACTATCAAAGTAATATTTTCCTACTGAATCATTAGTTCTTGATTACTGTTATTTTCTTTAAGTGTGCAAGGGATATTACATCTGTGCTGGATTGGCAATAGTTTTTTACAGTTGGCTTATAATTGTCACTTCTCAAAAGGGAAAGACTGACACTTTTCTCCACTCTTCTTTCCTTCAGCAATTAAGTTGGGAATCTGCAGAGCATTAAAGTGATGCACTTAATGAGAGGTGGCATCCTATATGCAGAACATTACATCTGAAATTTTCCAGTAGCCCCACGGTTTCTACTTCAGAGGCCACTCTGGGTGGAAGGAGTAGATTCTTGAATACTCCTGTGCCTATAAAATAACCAAAAATGAAGGAGGACAGTTGTTTACATGCTGCTCTTATCTGCCTGGGCATGCTGTGTTACAGCCATGCCCTGTCTACAGAAAAACTCAACCATTTAAGGCCGTCACTTCATGGTCACCATGAAAAAGGAAAAGAAGGGCAAGTTCTGCATCGTTCAAAAAGAGGCTGGGTGTGGAATCAGTTCTTTGTAATAGAAGAGTACACAGGACCGGATCCTGTACTAGTTGGCAGGGTAAGAAATATATTACACTTTTTCATTTGTTTTTAATAGGTACTGATTTCTTTCTCATTGCTATATCAGCTTCTTTTTTTCCTCCCTGAAACTTCTGGTATTCATCATTTCCTCTGTAGCTCAGTAAGGGTCCTGATCCAAAGTGTATTGAACTGAAGGGGAGTTTTTCCATTGAATTCAAAGCACTTTGACTTCAGGCCTTAGAGCAGTACATTGAAACCTTCTCTACTGGGACCAAAAGGATCATTTGCACAACAAGGTTAATCCCTAAATTGTCCACCATGTCCCAGTAAATCGTCATACCATTCTTAATTTTGGGGTATGTCTAGACTACAGCCTTTGGTCGACAGAAGTTTTGTTGACAGATACTGTTGACAAAGCTTCTGTTGACAAAGAGCGTCTAGACTACAGACAGTTCTGTTGACAACGCAAGCCGCTTTGTCGACATGACAGTGTAGATGCAAAGCATAGTGTAGATGCAATAATGCCTTCTGTCAACAGAACTCTGTCGACAAAAGGCGTTATTCCTCGTAGAATGAGGTTTACCAACGTCGACAAAACTGCTGAGTTCTGTCGACATTATGTCGACAGAACTCAGCAGCAGTGTAGATGCAGATATAGTTTTCTCAACAAAAATCCACTTTTGTCGACAAAACTCTGTAGTCTAGACACAGCCTTGGTGTCCATTCAGAGGAGCATAGCTCTCAGTATTGTAAGACTAGTCTAGAACATACCAACCCGTGTAAGAGTTTTAAAATAATGGTTAAAATAGATTAGATCAGGCAAACCAAAATAAATGAAAAACATAATTTACATTTATGTCTACCAAGCAGTTGATAAATGTGAATCCCTGGGTAATTACACTGACTAGCACTAGCTCACTAAAAATAGCAATGTGACTCACAGGGCAGGCTTGGAGTTAGGTAGCTGGACTGCCAGCTGTGCCATATGGCTGTGTTGCTATCTTGAGAAGAGAGCTAATGCAAGTGAGTCTACCTGCTCTGAGAATTACACCTCCCAGCTGCACTATACAACCCACTCCTATTGAACATCTAAATTTTAAGATATTACTTAGTAAGATTAAAATTAGACTGCATTACATATTCTGGGCCGGATTGTCTCTCGTGTTACACTTGATTTACCTCCTGCACAGTCAGTTGTGTTATTTTAGCTTAAAACCCATGTAGTAGAGTAGAGAATCAGACTCACTAAGCTAAATTCTGTCATCGGTTTGCTGATTTAAACAGGAGTTCAACACTTCTGAGCCAAAGCAAATGATGTCAGCTATGCACCTGACTCATGAAACTAAGCTCTGCATCAGTCCTGAAAGTTTAGAAACTTGGCAGTGGCTAGACAATAACATGTAATAATTCAATTACAATTTTAATGGCTGGAAATGCACAGTATATATTGCTTAGTTACAATATATATTTTATATTTTATAGCTTCATTCAGATATCGACTCTGGAGATGGAAACATTAAATACATTCTCTCAGGTGAAGGCGCTGGAATAATTTTTGTTATCGATGACAAATCAGGGAACATCCATGCAACAAAGACACTGGACCGAGAAGAGAGAGCTCAGTATACTCTAACGGCACAAGCTGTAGACAGAAACACTAACAGACCTTTGGAACCACCTTCAGAATTCATTGTTAAAGTTCAAGATATAAATGACAACCCGCCTGAGTTTCTACATGAGAATTATCATGCTAACGTGCCAGAGAGGTCCAATGTGGGTAGGTACCAATAAGTGCATGCCACTTTACATTTTTTGGAGTAAATTATATTGACAGGGACTTTTTCCAGTTTCTGAGGAGAAAAATGTATTCATTCAGTTCTTCTATTAATCAATGAAACATCATCTGTCATTTGCTCTAATTAGCTGAAGGATTCAAAGTTGAAAACTCTGCTATAGCCAGTTTTGCCAACCATAAGACATCATACTTTCTGAGTCAGACTCCCTCACAAGATCAAAATCATAAGACTAGGTCACAGAAATCATAAGACTTAAAAACCACCATGTATTTTAATCTGTTTTTTGATTTAACACCACCTCTGCTTTTTCTGGAAACGTGTGTGTGATAATTACAGATTGAAAAGTCAACCTTTAATGCACACATACTTTTCTCTGGAAGCTCACATGGAAACTCAGTGTTTGCAAATTGAAGGAGAATTAGAATGGAAAAGATGAAGAATGGTTGTTGTTGTTGGTTGGTTTTTGGGGGGGGGAGGAAATGGGGACTAGTCCTAAGTAAAAACTAATTTCAATATAATCATGATATTTTAAATTGGTATCTCAAATGTATCCCTTGAAAAATGGAGAGTTGGGGCAGAGAAAAAGCATCCCTACTGGTTGGAAAAAGACAGAGGTCTTGTGTTAAATGATTGTACCCAAGAAAACACTCAGTGGAGAGATCTGAAGTGTGATAAAATTAAAATATGATGGAAAAACCTAAATCACACATATTTAAAAGTATATGGTAGAAGGCCTATAAAATGGAACTGGGAAATTAATAGTGAACAGTTTCATCACACAAAGCACTCTATGTATGAAGTTTACCAGTTATGTTTAGTAACCATTTATGTGAGCTGCAAAGATGTGCACATTCAAGAAGACCTTTACAACATCCGCCATCTTTCAGAGCTTTCTGTCTTTCAGTGCAGTAATTACATTTAAGCCCTACATATTTTTAAATAATCAATACAATTATAATGAAAAGTAACTTGAAATCATTCCTATTTCTTTCTATAATTTGATGACTACACAAAAATAAAAAATATCCCATGATCACAATGCATTCAAAAAACCTCTCTTAATTAACTGTTCAAGGAGCAAAAATAATTAATTTTACTTTTAATTATTCTTCCTTCCTGCAGCCCTTGGGTTTCTCCCCTTCTTCAAAGTTGGCAGCACCTTCAGCCTCCGCCCCCACTTCAGCACACCCAGCCTCGCAGTCCTAGGGTGTTTCACACATGCCTGTATCTGGAAGACATAAGGGCTGTGTCTACACTGGCAACTTATTCCGGAAAATCAGCCACTTTTCCGGAATAACTTGCCAGCTGTCTACACTGGCCACTTGCTTTTCCGGAAAAGCACTGATGATCTTCTGTAAAATCATCAGTGCTTTTCTGGAAAAACTATGCTGCTCCCGTTCGGGCAAAAGTCCTTTTCTGGAAAACTGTTCCAGAAAAGGGCCAGTGTAGACAGCACAGATTTATTTTCCGCAAAAAAGCCCCGATCACGAAAATGAAGATCGGGGCTTTTTTGCGGAAATGCACGTCTACATGGGCACGGACGCTTTTCCGGAAATAGTGCTTTTCCGGAAAAGCATCCTGCCAATGTAGACGCTCTTTTTCCGGAAATACTTATAACGGAAAACTGTTCCGTTTTAAGCATTTCCGGAAAAGGGTGCCAGTGTAGACGTAGCCAAGCAGTATCCTCTCTCATCTCCCCATTCCCATGCTGATAGGCTGAAGGACAATTCCAGGGGGCTTTTTGTTCCCCTCTGACCATTCCTACACTGGATGTTTCAGGGAGAAGAAGAAGTGCTGTCCTGTCTGGGTTTCTTAGAAGAGGGGAGAGAGAGGAGACACTTTAGCAACATAGGGGGCCATCCCCACCCTGCCTCTGAGCCTGGTGATCCAAGATGAGAGACCCTACTGGCTTCCAAAAGGGCTGAACTTCTTGTTGGGGTTGGAGCACGTCATGACAAAATGAGCTCCCAAACCCTCCAAAATCACTTGAGCATTGGCTAGGCTGCAAAGGGTCTCTGCAAGACTGTGTTAGGGTTAAGGAGTGTGTGAATGGGGGAGAGGGGGGAATCCTCCAACTGACAGGGGTCAAACCAAGGTTTGTGGAGCAAGAGGTAGTGTGATCTACAGGGCCCATTGTACTCTTCATCTTGAGGTGAGCAATGCAATATAGATGTGAGCTAGGAGATGGTGCCATACTTTATATTTTGCCCTGGTTGAAATAAGCTAACAAGGGAAAAGCCCACCTCTCCTTTTTGATCAATACAAGTATCCTTTGTGTGAGTGTAGTTGTGGAGTGTTGCTTCCCATTTGACAGCTATATAACACCAAAGCAGTAAAATATTTTACAGGTAATTGCAAAGAAATATTAAATCTACGGGAATAGTGTATATTAGGTTGTAAAATCATTGACTGATGGCCTATAATTTGCCTTATCATCAGTGACTTCCTAGGGCATCTCTTTTCCAATGAACAAATTGCTAAATAGATCCTCAGTAATCGTTGACACTTTTTTTTTGTTTTTGGTGTGTGTGTGTAGGGTGGGAGAAGAGCAGTGGAAATAGTCACATTAAACAGGTTTCCTTATGATTTAACTGTGTGGCTTTAGCAAACACATTTACTTTTTAAATTTGTTCCTTTCTTTTCTTTTTAGGTACATCAGTTATTCAAGTAACTGCTTCGGATGCTGATGATCCTACCTATGGGAACAGTGCCAAACTGGTTTACAGTATTCTTGAGGGTCAGCCGTACTTCTCTGTGGAAGCACAAACAGGTATGAAAGAGACAGATTTATATGTTTTGAACACCATTACTTCTTCAAGTAAATGAAAATTAAGAGCTAAATATTTTGTCTCCGAACTGCAGTAACAGTTGAAGGGCAGTCTAGTTCATCTTGGGGTATCCAGATCGCTTTAAAGCACCTTCAGTCTCTCCTTCTTCTGTCCAAGGTGTTCAGCAAGATTGGCCTCTGGTGTGTATAGCATTTGAGAGAGATGTCCCCGAGACAGGACCAATGTTTCCTCTATTTTTTTCCATCCATTCTTGGAATACATTTTTATGTGAATTGAGGCATGTGCAAATGTCCCCACCAGAAGAAACAAAACTTATCTGTGCGTGTTCTGCTAATCAGCTAGGTAGTATTTGAATCTCTGCTGAGCAGTTGCACAAGTGCACAGCATACAGAGAACACTGGATGGGACTATTCCCCCTGCCTGAGTTGCAGAGAGATTTAGTAGAAGCTGATATTCAGACTCTATGCGGCAGAAGAATTACCTTGGTAATACTTTTGGGTATGTCTAGCCTGCAACCCTCTGTCGGCAGAGGGATGCAGATCGACATTGCAAATGAAGCAGGGATTTAAATATCCTGTGCCTAATTTGCATAAAATAGCCGCCATTTTTGCATACTCAGTACTTTGTCAGCAAAAAGCAGCAATCTAGAGGGGGATCTGTTGAGAAACAAAGCCTTTTTCAACAGATCCCTTATGCCGCCTGCAAGGAGGTTTATAGGATCTGTCGAAAAAGGCTTTCTTTCTCAACAGATCCCCTTCTAGACTGCCGCTTTTTGCCGAGAAAGTGCTGAGTTGGCAAAAAGAGCAGCCATTTTTATGCAAATTAGGTGTAGGATATTTAAATCCCTGCTTCATTTGCAATGTCGATCTGCCTAATCTGCATCCCTTTGCCAACAGAGGGATGCAGTCTAGACATAGCCTTTGGCTATGTCTACACTGGCCCCTTTTCCAGAAGGGGCATGGTAATTTTTGAGATCGTAATAGGGAAATCCACGGGGGATTTAAATATCCCCCGCGGCATTTAAATAAAAATGTCCGCCGCTTTTTTCCGGCTTTTAGAAAAGCCGGAAAAGAGCGTCTACACTGGCCCCGATCCTCCGGAAAAAGCGCCCTTTTCTGGAGGATCTTATTCCTACTTTGAATAAGTAGGAATAAGATCCTCCGGAAAAGGGCGCTTTTGAATAAGTAGGAATAAGATCCTCCGGAAAAGGGCGCTTTTTCCGGAGGATCGAGGCCAGTGTAAATGCTCTTTTCCGGCTTTTCTAGAAGCCGGAAAAAAGCGGCGGACATTTTTATTTAAATGCCGCGGGGGATATTTAAATCCCCCGCGGATTTCCCTATTACGATCTCAAAAATTACCATGCCCCTTCCGGAAAAGGGGCCAATGTAGACGAGCCCTTTTGTGTCCAGCTATGCTGATTTTAGGCCTCCTTTTTAGACAAGAACCTAGGGGAGATTGGGCAGTTTTGATCTAAGCAGCATGCATGATATGTCTTAAATACACTGTATAATATGCAAATACTAGTTTTGAATGACTGAAAATATTGATATGACATTGTTCCTTTGATTGTACAGGTATTATTAGAACTGCTCTTCCAAACATGGACAGAGAAGCTAAGGAAGAATATCATGTTGTAATACAGGCAAAAGATATGGGAGGACACATGGGAGGACTCTCAGGGACGACTAAAGTGACAATTACACTTACTGATGTCAATGACAACCCACCAAAGTTCCCACAGAGTAAGTGACAAGTCCCTTCATACATAACAGTTACTACCAATATAATTTAACACTCATGTAGCGCTTTACATAGTCAAACAAATAGAAACTAATCATAGCTAATAGAGAATCACAACAGAAATTTGATATATGTAAATATGTTCCCAATTTTATGCGCAGTCCTAAAATGATTTCTCAAGTGCTACAGAGGGAGTTATTTTCAGGGCCATGATCAGGGCAGGGGGTTCCTGGCTCCATGCTTCATTTTGAAAACGGTTGAGTCATTTTGTACTATAAACATACCTATGGTGAGATCAATGTGATATGATCTAAACTTTTATGAAAGTGAAGTATCTGTAATGGAGATAGTTAAAACTAGGCTGAAAAAAAGTACTTGAAACTATACATTAGGGAAAAGACTTAGAATACATTTATTAAGTAATCTTAAGCCATCGTTGCTGCAGTGCAAGTCTATTTTTTAACACTGCAGAGGTACTAAAGCCTGCTCAGAAAAAGCAGGCTCTGTTCAGCATTCTATTCAGACAATGCCAACAGTCCCGGAAAAAAATTCTTTGAAAATCTGTCAAAAATATGATGGAGAACCAGGAGGAGTTAAAAGAATGGATTTCGAATGTCTCACCTCCATTGTATGTCAGCAGTTTATTCTGGTTTTGGAGACATAAAATATACATGGGGTTCCCACAATACATTCATCTACACATACCAGTAGGCTCTCACAGAGAGAGACTAACACTGTGCTAAAGAAGAGCCAATGTGTCTTTTTCCCTTATACTTTCAGTACTCCCTATTCATAGCTATTTCCAAGTTGTAGCTTATGATAGCCATTTCTACTTGTGCAAATCCACTTCTGTTAGTGAATACGGGTGAATGGCAGATGATCTATTTTATCTTTTTACACCTGCTGCACCCTATGCTGTCTAAGGTTTTTTTGAGGCAAGAAGTGCTTTCCTTGGCCACAGATGAAAGAGCATTGCACATCCTGCTAACAACTCATGGTTATGCTCTTTCAGCTTCTTGACAGCCTTGCAGCTGAGTGAGCATCACATTCTATTTCATGTATTCTTTCAATTTTATGCATGATGCTGCATCTTTCACTTGTATGTGTAGTTTCACTGAAGTCAAGGACTGTTCAGGTGACTAAAGATTATAGGATTGGACCTTTACTCCTTTGTGAATAGTTATATCCACAGGTAGCAGATAAAATAAAATTTAGCACAAATAAATTTTCAGATTGGAGACAAAATATTGCTAATTACTACAAGTGCACCAGTTTTAGTAGCTACACTGATTATTTGGTTTTCACATATATTTTCATCTTATTTATTTGTTTGTTTTAGCTAATTCAAACTTTGCATTTACCCCGACCCTGAAGGGGATTGTTTTTACTCTCTAGGATACATTGCACTGAATAACACTAACTATTGTATTTTTTAAAAAAACTTTCACTTGTCCAGCAAGAAAAGGATATTAGGTTCACAGCATTTAAGACATTGCATTCATTTGCTATCCAAGTGACTGTCTGTCAATAGGTCAAAATGTTATTGTACAATCTGCTTTGATTTAGGCATGTTTGTGATCTGAATTCATGTTTTATTTCTGTCATATATGCCTCTTGTGTTTACAGTGAATGAAGAAAGTCCATACCTGATATACCTCCTCTGAAAGTGGTGTGGGACCCTCTTTAAAAGTGGGGATGCTAAGTCCCCCTTACTTCTGTCAACTCCCACCCACATCTGAGGCCAGGAGCAAAGCCCTGACACATAGGGCTAGCAGCAAGGACCCCAGGCAGAGGGCTGGCAGCAGAAGTCCCTGGTGTACAGGGCTAAAACTGGGACTCCAGCACATAGGGCTGGTAACAGAGCCCCCAGCACATGGGACTCATATGGGGTCCCACATGTTGGGGTCCCAGTTTATGTCAGTATAGCTCCTGGCACATACACTGAATCTACCATGTGGGGCCAGAATCAGAGTCTCCAGCATATGGGGCCAGCAGCTGGGACCCCAAGCATTAGACCAGGAGCCTAGGGGTGCTGCAGTCTCTTCTGCACATCTAGTTCCTGTGCCTATGTTCCCCCAATGTTCCTCACTTGATTCTTGAAGGCGGGGAGATGTGTAGATTTAACCCATTTTATTTTATCTTGTAGTCTGACTTTGCTCACATCAGTGTTCATGCTCTGGCTAATGTAAAGAATGCCAAAATGGTTAATGGTTAGGGACAACCCTTTATACACTGGCTTGTGTTGGAGGGTATTTGGAGATGTGTAGAAAGCGCTTCTAGAGGACTATTATGTATAAGTAAACCCCGTACAGCCTCCTACTACATAGGAGCGTTGTTTCCTTTGCACCATCCTCACCATTTCTAGAGATTTGGACCACTGGGACCAACAGAGGATATAGGTCCTGAATTAGGGTGGGAAAGTTTCCTTTATTTCTCTTCCCTGTGGATCTTTACTTGGCCCCCACATAATTCGGCATGTACTAAGTGTCCTTAAATTTCAGTTATTTCATTGAATGCAAGTTCATATTCCAAGTGAGAGTTATGGAAAACAGCAGATTTATTCCTCTAGGTTCCACATCAGTATGATCTTATCCAGTTCCTGTTATGTAATTTGTGTCTTTTGAATGAACATCAGTTACCATCTTTGGATTCTCAGAGATGAAGTTCATACCATGAATCATTTGAAATTTAATTTTCTCTAGATTTTTGTAATAACATCTCCAATATGAATTATAACCTCGATGTCATAATAATTTCTGCATTCTGATTGCATGATCAGTTGGCCTTTTAACTTCTGCTATAGCTGATTTCTGTAGTGTAGTAGTTATCACGTTTGCTTCACTTGTGACAGGTCCTTGGATTGAAACTAGGCAGAAACAGTGCCCTTTAATTCCTACTGTGCACTAGAGGTGAAGATTGTAATGGGAAAGGTAATTTTATACAGATTAGCAACATGGCCTCAGATTTCACAAATGACCTCAATCTCAAAGTAAGCTAGACCTTTATAATATAACCATTCCTTCAATGGATAACTCCATTAGTGCTGTGCTATTTTTACATCTATAAATGAAAATGGGTAAAAATATGAATGCTAGAAGAAGCAAACTGTGCCATTACAATGGAATGTTTTTTGCCTAGGTGTATACCAGATGTCAATATCAGAAGCATCCATTCCAGGGGAAGAAGTAGGACGATTGAAGGCCAAAGATCCAGATATTGGAGAAAATGGCTTAGTGACTTACAGCATCATTGATGGAGATGGTGTGGAGATGTTTGAAATTACAACAGATTATGAGACTCAGGAAGGTGTTGTAAAGCTTAAGAAGGTGAGAGATGCTGTCCCTTCAAATCCAATAATATATACAGCATACTTCACTTTCTTTCTCACAGAAGATACAATAGCAGTAGATTACTGTCCATGATAAAATTATGGTAAATACAATTGTGTATAATGTTGTTTATGAAGCTGTGATTAATTCTGAACAATCCATTTTTCTGTTCTCTGCTAATGCCTAGAGCCAAAATGGGAGGAAGTAATGAATGGAAAGCAGCTTTACAAAAAGGTTCTAGAGTGGATTTATTAATATAAAGTAACAGAACTCTGTACTGATATACCCCTTGAGAAATAAAGACCTTTCTCTCTTCAAAGTATATGGAGAATTACCATAGAAATAAATAATGGAATTGAGTTTGATGTTTTAATCAAACGTTCATTTTCAAGTTGGTAGTAACATGAGAATTTTAAGATAATGTTCAATATTACTTCCCCGACATTCTGCATAGATATATAGAAACGGATGATGTGGGTGGTGTTCCAGTGAAAATAAAAAGTCCCATAGAACAAAGTTATACTCTCATTTTTGCCAATGATGATGACAGACTTGGGTTTAAGCATGATCCTCTGCATTCATGAGTCACTTGGATACTTTACTGGGTGTGGGGAAGGGGGAAGTAGCATTTCGTTACTGTGGGATCATTGTTTTATTTCACCTTTTACTTTCTTCCTTGTAATCCATGCTATTTTAGCCTAGGTCAGTTTCATGAGGCACTTGGGCAGGGGTGGAGAACTCAAGATTTGTCAGGGTTAGCTGTTGGTGGGCTGCCAAATGGTTTGCTTACTTGAGCGTCCACAGGCACAGAGCCCTGCAACTCCCAATGGCTGTGGTTCACCATTCCTGGCCACTGGAAGCTACATGAAGCTGCGTGCAGCTGGTGCACTGAAGGTTCCCCTCCTCTGGACTGGAGTAACATTAGCTCACTCTGGAGCTTTTCCCAAAATGTGCAGACTGATCAAGTAAAAGAGGCTCTTACAAGTATTGACATAGAACTGCCCGCATAATAATTTCTCAAATATAATAAGAATAAGCAATTGTTGAAAATCAGTTAACATCTAGAACAACAGCACTTTCAAAATACTGCATCACAAAGTGCATATCTGTAGTCAAACACACACAAGTGCACATACACAGTATGCAAACAAATCAACGCCCTTGTTTTTATGTAACATGTTTTCCTGTCTCTCAAGTCAAATACAATACGTATAGGGATTACTCCTCTGACACTCTGAACAGTCCTATAATTTGCTGAGTGCTGTCAACACCCGCCACTTCTGATGGAAGTTGAGGCCACTCATCGCCTTGCAGGTGTTACTCAGCATTGAGCAGGTTCAAGCCCATAGAGACTGATGCATGACTGCTTATTTCTAATGTCAGAGAGGAAGCAGATCTGAAATCCCTCTCTCCACCAATCCTGTACCCAGCCTTCTAGACAATGCAATTTAATCCCATGTGTTTTTGAAGAGTCTCTCCAGGATCCCAGTCAAGCAGGACTCAGTCAGGCTTATTTGCATATCCACAGTCCAGCATGAGATCCTGAGCTAATGAAACAATTACAAATTTAATGTCACTAAAATACTGATAACAATGTTGATTAGTATTGATAGCTTCACTAGAACATATGGATTATCTTGGAACACTTTTTTCAAAGGTGAGAACCCTTACAACATCCTCATCTCTGCTCTGACTCGTGTCTGATCTCAGATGCTGGAGAACGTATTCCATATAGTTCTGATATATCAGATAATGTTGAAAATGATTTGACAGCTTTTCAATATAAATGGACATTTACTTTTTTGCTTATGAATGAATGTGTGTAAACTCATGTGTATCTGCCATGTTCTGTTGATAGCATCTATTCTGAATTAATTATTCCAGTTTTTCAAGGTTGTTATCTGATTATTACCTGATTTTTGATAGTCTAACTAATTATTTTGTCATTTGTGAAAAACAAAGAGTATTTTTTAATCCAAGCAGCATTTTAGATAAGTGTATGTCCCACAGACTTTCAGATATTATCCCCACAGCATACTTACTCTGTCTGGTAGGTAACACAACTCTCCCCATTTTACAGATGGGGAACTGAGGCACTCAATACCTCTGGCCTGGTCTACATTTCTGGGAAGGTCAAAGTAAGATACATAATTCAAGATATGTAAATTATGTATCTGGAGTCGACTTATCTTACATTCCCATCCACACACTGGGAGGTCAACATGAACAAATGCTTCTGACAACCTCCCTTACTCCTTGAGAGGAGCAGGAATACCAGCGCTCATGGGGGCACCCTTTCAGTTCAATTTAGTGGGTCTATACTACACCCTCTAAACTGAAACCTGGAAGATCAACTGTGGCAGCATTGATCTTCTTTGTAGTACAGACATGTCCTAGATGATTAACTCAAGATCAAACACAAAGTCTGTACCTGAGAAGGGAATTAACCCTGGTTCTCTAAAATCCCAGACTAGCACCCTAACCACAAGACTATCCTTCTTTACTCTGCTGGTTAAGATTCATTCACTGTTCTAAAGAAGATAATGTGCATTTTGATGTGGTTTTCCCTTTGGGGGCCTTAATCTGAGCATGTGGAAGAGGTGCAAGTCTTTTTCTGTTCTGAAGGTAAAAATTATCTATATCTACTTGAAGATGGTGCTTTACTTTTGAGATGGTGAGGCAGTCACTGCTTAGAATACTGATAGTTATTGTGCTGCTGTGATGTTGTTTGATTGCTCATTGTTTTAATAGCTCTTCGATTACTATGTCTGCACTGCTTTTTTAGCTATAGCTAGCACATTATCACTGCCTGCAGTCCATTCTGTGCTGTTAGCATAATTTGATAGCCACAGTTGGCACCTGCCTCTCAGACATTTAAGGACATAACCATACTGTGGCTTCTAATACTGAAACATTACAAGCTCTCTATGTCAGTGACACATTGCAGGTACACCATAGATAGGATCAGTCATCTGAAACACAGAGAATAATTCCTACTGCACAGGCTGTGGTGCGGCTTATTCCCTTTATATTTCTAAAGTGCTCTGAGATTCTTGGATAGAAAAGCTATAGAAGTACAAAGAATACCACTATTACTTTTCACACTTTCCCCACCATTGTGGGGATAATATTTCTTCATTAATCATTATTTCTATTTACTTTTTGAAAAGTAGCTGTTCATTAGATGTGTTAGGACAGACACTATGCCAAATAAAAGTGCAATTAATATTTAGCGAAATTAGAACTCACTGTCAATTGACTCACATCAGCCTCTCCATTCTGACCCTTGCGATGACATTGAGTGCCAGCTCACCACCCCATAATGTCCATATGGAAGACAGATGCAGCTGCTGAAGGATTCTTCCACAGTGGGGGAAAATCCTAGTTGATATGGAGCCACTATAGCACCTTCTATGCTACCTTTTGCCCATAACGTATAAACATAGACCATAGACTATAGCAGTGTTTCTCAAAGTGAGACATGAACCCACTTTGAGAAAGCTGCTACCAGGCCATTCTGGTTTGTTTACATAAAGGCTCCATTGGTACGGAGCCTCGTGGCTCACATTGGCTCCGGTTTGCCATTTCTAGCCAAGGGGAGCTGCAGGAAGCGCAAAGGGCCAAGTAAAAAGTCAATTATGGATCTTCAATTCAGACCCTAGTGCAGGGATAGTCAATAGGTGGATTGCAGGCCAAATCTGGACAGTCATATGCTTTTGAAAGGAACACAAAATGTTGTTATTTTGTTTTGTTTTTGATTATGATCATAATAATGAATAATAAATAATTAATACATTTCTCTTGAGTCTGGACTTTGACTATACCTTGACTAAGAAATCTGAATCTTGACAAAAATAATGGATTACACTGCCCTAATGCCAGCTGCCAACTGACCTCAAGGGACTGCCCACTAGCTGGTGATAAGCAGACGCAGCCTGCTGCAGACACATCCTTATTGCACTTTGCCCCAACATATTCTCTGCGTTGGGGCTTTAATTGGAGAAGCAGCAGAGACTCTTGCTTCTGCAGGGATCCCCAGCTGAGAAGATGTGGGTGGTTCCCTAAGCAGCACAACACGCACAGGACACAGTAAGGAATGTTGCCCAGTATGTTAAGTTTCTTTCTCAGTTCTAGATATAGTGTGTATTTAGCACTTACATTCAGCACACATTTTAAAGGCTTCGGGCACAAGAGTCTTTCCATATTAAGAGCTATGCCCACATCTGTTTTACAGGGATTCTACTGTCACATTCTAAGGAATTATCTTCTACATTTTAACATTGGTGGCACTATCCAACTGACGCATCCTTCTCTTATGTCTTACAGCTCCTAGATTTTGAAACCAAAAAGTCCTACAGTCTGAAGGTTGAGGCAGCCAATGTACATATTGATCCTAAGTTCATCAGCAATGGACCATTCAAGGACACTGTAACTGTCAAGGTGGCAGTAGAAGATGCTGATGAGCCACCCATATTTTTAGCACCAAATTACATCCTTGAAGTACAGGAGAATGCGGCAGCTGGTGCTGTTGTTGGGAGAGTACATGCCAAAGACCCTGATGCTGCTAATAGTGCTATAAGGTATGCTTTATCATTTAGTTCTATTGTTTTTATAGAGAGAATCAAGATAGTCAATTATCTTCTTTATTTGAATGTATTTTTTCATTCATTTTGCACATTTTCTCATATTTAGGACATATTTATTGTACAATCTGTTATATCTTTGTCTTCATACCAAAACACCCTAGTCACTATTACAAGGTAGATATTCTATAATACTGTCAGACATACCAATTTTTCAAGGATGTTAGAATAGAAACAGCTGTAGTAGCACAGATACTACTGTGTGGTTACTACTGTCAATTGCTACACAGATATGCACACACACACACACACACACGTGCATCTATGCATAACTGTTAACAATACAGTGAGGGTATGTCTACACAGTAAAGTTATTTCAAAATAACACTATAGGGTAGAGATACCCTGAGAGAGGTATGAAGTAGTATTTGATGTGTGTGTTTTCTGGTGTCATTTCCCTCCTATTAACTAAGATATCAAGTTATTTAGAAGAGTTTCAAAATGAAGGTATGAAAACCATAGCAAAACAAACTGTAGTGTAAATTAGAGATGTTTAGTACATCACTAATTTTAAATAATCTAGCAAGTGGTAAATTCTGTAATGTTTTGAGTGTTCTGAAAATTAAAATAATTAAAATCTCTTATTAATAAATATGGACCAGTGAAAAATATAAGTATCTCAATATATTTTATAGATATTAAAATAATTTAGACACAATCCAAATGGTATTATTTAAGGATTTCAAAGAATACATGTTTTAATTATCTATACTTTGTAAAAACTTGACAATGAAAAATGCCTCTGATACATAGACATTAATAAATAATGTAAATGCATTTTCATTAAAAAGTTGGTGATAAAATCCATTAATATGCCCGACTTGCAAGCCTGATACTGCAAAACTCTATTAAAAATAATAAGAAACACACTGTTGAAGAAAAACCGAACCATCAGTCTGCAAAGTAATTCTTTTGTCTCATTCTCAATTTTCATTTTCTTCAAGGTATTCAATTGATCGTCACACTGACCTTGAAAGATATTTTAGTATCAATCCAGAAGATGGTTACATTAAGACCATAAAAACTTTGGATAGGGAAGAAATTGCTTGGCATAACATCTCTGTCTTTGCCACTGAAGTCCGTAAGTATTCCAAGGAGGATTTCACATCAGTGCTGTTATAAATACTACAGTCCTTCTCACATTGTTTATGTGGGATACAACAGCTGGAATAATACAAAGCAGGGATAATTTTTTTACCTTTAATCAAAGTATTATAGCTTTGTTTGTCACCATTTTGTTTTGTTTTTTCACTTTTTTTTATAGATAACCGACATCAGGAAGCCAAAGTTCCTGTAGCAATTAAGGTTCTTGATGTCAATGACAATGCTCCAAAATTTGCATCCACCTATGAAGCATTTATTTGTGAAAATACTCAGAGCAACCAGGTATCTCTGTCTGTTACATTCCCCTGATATGGGAAGTTCTTTATTCCTGGGATGGATCCCAGTTTTGTAGAGAAGTTGAAATCTGGATTGCTATTTTTAAGTTTTGGCAAACAAATAGGCATATTTTTGTATTTGACATCAAAATTGAAACATAGTGGATGTGCATGTGTATATACCCACATATTAATTTATTTCAAACTTCCATTGAAAGCAAGAGTAGAAGTTAGTTTTCACAAGAATGGGGACATGTCAAATATTGGAGAAACACTTTGGCTTCTATGACAGGAAGCACAGAATTGTAGTTACAGGGTGTAGCTCACAAATTTATCCATTCATACTCTGTGTACATATTACCCTAGTGCAGATATCCATTGTAGCTTGTGCATAGGATTACCTACAGTTGGAGAATGGGTTATTTTATTAACACTACTTTTATTCCCTATACGTTTGCCAGGGTTTGGGGAGTTTTGAGGGTGGGAGGAGATTATACTAATTTCCTCAGCCCTGCCCAACTTTGAGCTCAATATTATATATATTTTAAAACATTTGTATTGACTAAATATAGTAAGAGAAATAGCTGACTGTTCTATTTTTATACCCATATTACATTGTTAATAATAAATGGTATTTTTTTTTGTTTTCCTTTGGCATTCAAAAATCACAATATTGGAAACAAAACCTTTTTGAATGCAATATATGAGTACATAACAAAAGCACTAATTATTTACAAGCTACTTTTCTTTTAAAGCCATTTATTACAATTACTGCTGATGACAAGGATGATGCAGCCAATGGACCGAGATTTATCTTCAGTTTACCACCTGAAATTATTCACAATCCAAATTTTACACTCAGAGACAACAGAGGTTAGTATCAAGGTTCATCATATATTAGTGTTCAGAGCAGCAAAAGTAGAAAACAAATGTGAATTATAATTTTATACAACAGTATTTTCATTAACCCTAACTGACTGATTGCTTTTGAGAATTTTGCACGCAAAAAAAAGGCAGAAAATAAAACTGATAGTCAGAGACATTGTTTGGAATAATTTAGTGCCTGTTTACTGGCCTTCTTATTCAAAAATATATTTTATAAATTGCATGGAACTCTATACAATAATTGATTTGGCATTACATTCACAAGAATAGGTAATAAACAGAAGATTCACAGATCTCTTTAGTGAAAACTAATAGATAGTCCACAATTTTAGGAATTCATCATGACGCATACTTGGCTCAGCATGGGCCCTAGGATCAGTTGAGAGGATAGGTATGACATGGTGTTTTTTCACTTAGTTGCATTTGTTAATTTATGGATATCCCGTGATTTAAATCTGAAGTAAAAACTGCCACTGCAAGCTGGGCTGAGGGAAGGAGAATGCAGATCCAGTTTTTCAGTTTAATTCACTATCCAGATGAAAATCAGTCCCCATATCTAGCTTCTGCTTCCTGCTTCTAATGCACACAATGGCTATGTCTACATTGCACTGCTCTTCCGGAAAAAGCTACGCAAATTGCAAACTGCAATTTGCGTAGTTTTTTCTGCCTTTTTTTTTTTGAAAGATGCTTTTCCAACATTTGACCCATCTAACTGGGCCAAATGTTGGGAAAAAAAACCCTTTTTTGGACATCCCTTCTTTCTCGTAAAATGAGGGGTACAGAGATGCTGAAAAAGTGCATCTGCTCTTCTGAAAAAAAATTCGGAAGAGCATACATGTTCCCTGGATGTAGCATAGTTTCCGAGATACCTCCAGTATCCCAGAAAAACTCTGCAGCATAGACATAGCTTATATGGGATGTTTTTGTAACTACATTAGCCAGAATAAGATGAGAGAAACCCTCAGGAGATAGGCATTGTGTCCCCTAGCAGAAACTCCGTGGGAAGGTTGTGGAAGCAGGGGAGAGAGAAGCAGAAAAAAGTCATATCCATCTTTATAAATGTCTCTATGCTAATTTCATAATTACAATAGTGCATAAAACATAATACACTTAAAATTATAAGCATTTAGCAAATTCATTTTAACATGGTAATTTCCCTGTAAAAGCAAAATTGTTCAAATTTAGAGGAAATTTGTTTAGTGAAAATGAGCTTTAATTATTGAGAAGAAACATGTTTGTTTCCAAAAATTGTGATCTCCGTTGCATGGGTTTAAATCATACAGCTAGAGGAATTACTCTGGACTAGAATCAGGATAAAAGAGAACACAATCTGATTACTTACATACAATAAGAACTTTTTATCTCAAACATTATAACATTTACAAAACGTCCTGTATCATTGTGATATGATTTCCTCATTTCTGAACACTGAAGAAAAAGTTAATTTCAGAACTTCCTGGTAGTTTTTCTGATGAAATTTTTAAAAAGTATTATGAATATCAATAGCTAGGTTCCTCAACATAGCAATTGTACACTCAAATGAAGTGGGTAAAGTATATATTTACTCTCCATTGTTAAAAAAGGAAAGAAAAAAGGAAAGTAAAATTAGTTTGATGCATATTTTTAAAATAAAAATAAGTAAATCAATAAAAAAAATCCTTTTCAGCTGTGTTTCACTTTTTAAGATATTTTAGGGAAGTATATCAAAAGAGGCTAGATTGCATGGAAAGATAATGGACTAGCCTTTCACCTTTGGAGACCTAGCTTCAAACTGAGATTAGCAGCTAGTTTGGTAATATCAGCTAAATCTCTAATGGATATTAGTGTGTATAACAGATCCACCACACAGTTTGGCACCATGTGGCATAACTTGCAGTCTATTCAAGAGTGGTTCAGGACTAAAATAGCAGGGCTATCCACATGTCAGAACTGAGAAACACTGAAACAGCTTCAGGGCGATGATATCATAGTCTCAGTTGTATTAATCCTTCATTGTCCAGCTATACCAAAAGAAGTCAGGAGACACTTGGTATAGATTTAATCAAGCTGCAATTTTATTATTAGATGTCTGAGACTACCCAGCAGATAACAGAGTACAGTGCAGGTAAGCCCCTGTTTATTCTGCAGTTCCCTTTGGGCCTTCTACCTGCTACTACCTCTTTTTCCATCAAAGTCCTTCCAGCATACATATTTCTGGGTCCTTACCGTACCTGGGGGGCTTTTGCCAGCTTGCCCTCTTTTCCATCCAGATCCCTCCAGAAAATCCATTGCAAGGACCTTATCATTCAACCCTCCTCATAGGAGGGGTAATATGGGTTATAAGAAAGGGGAATTGGCTCCCTGCTCTTACAACCATAGAAGCCCCAAACTCCAGCTACAGTCCATTCCTTTAACTAACACCTCCTTTTTAAGTCCTTTACCAGGCCATTTACCCGGTCATTGGATATCTTCCCTATGTAGCACCTACACTGGACATCCACCACATGGAGATGCCAGCAATTAGCTGGGCTACCTCCCCACCAAGCCCAGTTGGATTTCCAGACTTCTTCCCTGACCTTTTTTGTAGCAGCCCAAAAACATGTTACTGCTGCTAGTTTGAAAGATTAAGCCCCATTCTCCCAAATGCATTCAGTTGCACTCTGTACTATGCAAATGATTGACTCCTGCAGCTGGTTTGCCAGTTACATATCTCACATCAACCACACCTTCCTGATGGGCCATGTAAGTGGGCAGCCTGCTGGATCTTCATATGCCTCATCATACCAACAGCTTTCGCTTGTGTTTGCTGCAAGCTCCTGGTGCAAGTCACCACTCTGTTGCATTGAAAACAAGACATGGCATCTGTTCTTCCAATATTCAATCGCTGCCATGTGCTTAGGAGGAAAAGAGATATTAAAGGTTGAAGTTTGGCAATTGAGCATATACACCACTGCTAATCAGAAACGCATCATTTTATTGGGAGGGAGCTGTAATACGCCCAGACTTGTACAGTGGTGTAGCGAGAGTTCAGGGGGGCAGTTGCCCCCAGGCACCATGCTAGGGGGGTACCAATTTAGTCCCTCTCCACTCGCCTGTCATCCCTTGGCTCACTTGAGCCTCCTCAGCTTGTCACTGCTGGCTGGAGCCTCCTCACAGCCCCCAGGCCGACCCTTCTCCATCTCCACTGGCAGGTTAATGTGTGCAGGGGCCCAGCCCCAAACTGGTGGAGGCAGGGGCAGACACGATACAAGCTCCTCCCCCCAGGGTCAGGCTCAGCTGTGCGCCAGGTTCGGGGCCCCTCTGCGTGGCAGTGGGGGGATGACAAATTTTTCCTTTTCCCCTGGGCACATAACATCCTCGCTTACACCTCTGGACTTGAGTTCAGCGCCATGTCTAGGTACTGAAATGTAGTGGAAGGACCCTCATTTTCAGCCTCTGCAGGGCGTACCAATAAACATTTTGCCAAGCCACCTGGTTCCTTGCAGTATTAATGGAGTCATTGTGTGGGTGTGATAGGTGACGTGTAACTGGACATTCCCTTGAAGTGCTGTTGGGGACCAAACCTGAAAGAAGAAATCCTTAGGTTTACTATAGGCAATTGATTATTTTTATAACAGACCTTGCCATCTAGTCCCCCTAAAAAGGAACGACTTGCATAGTGCCCATAGCAGGTTCAAAACCCTGATAATCACACCTTAAGAGTAGGGAGGTTGGATGCTGCTTTACCTGCTGCATGGAGAAAGGAGTTTCCCACTCCATGGCTTGCACCTATAAAGTCTTCTGCCCTTACATTCCCTGTGGTGAGTGAGTCAGTGCTGCAAAGCTAACAACCACCCACCCTGTTGTAGAAGTTTCTTCCTTTTCTCCTCCCTCACCCAGCCACAAAGCAGCACTGCCTTCTTCCAGCAATCCTGGTCATTTATACAAGCATCAAATTCATCTTTTTTGGTTTCTTTTCTTTTTTTCCTTTTAATGAAAAAGTTAACCTACATAAACAAAATGGTTTTATAATACAAATGTGAGTAGTCCTGTGAATATAGTATCTTTATATGACACCACTGAAATACTTTATTTTACTTTACTTTATTTTAGGTCCCTTGAATTTCTATCCATATACTTTTGTTTTAGGAAAAGATACACAACGTAATGAAGTTCTTCCTACATTTTACTTTTTTAATTTACTGTCTTCCATCATTTCATACATTCTTTGATATATTCATGTATATTTTATAAGACAAATTTAACTGAGTGGTCAATTTAACACTTTTTTTATTAAAAAGGTGACGTTATGGATGATAGTGAAAAAAATTAAAATTGTAGGTACTTCTAGATAGCAAACCCTTTCAGAGTGTGTTACAATTTGCAAGTCAGATGATTTATGTAATCATTTAAAGTTTCTTTTTCATTTGTAAATCAGAGTACTCTTTGTATCATACCACCTCTTTCATAGGGAATTGCTAGTTTCAAAGAAAAAAATGGCTTTATTAACTTTGGAGAACAGTTAATGAATACTCCAATATTTAGGTCTATTACAGGACTTTAAAGTGAATACAGTCCTATAATTATCATTTAATAGAGTTTCTTTCTACAGACTCCTAAAAGTAATTACATATTGCAGTAATCCAGAAAAAGTAATCACATTCTACATCCTTTTAAAAGCCTACTGTGTTACCAAGCTTTTCAGCTGAGGCTATTTTCCATAGAAAACATGAGATAATAGGGTATCTCATGCTGTGATAAAGCATCAAATTACTTTTGCTCTGAGTGTTTACTTACATTATACCATGTAAATAAACAGTACTGTATTTTCCCATACTATGTATAGGTTTTGTGTCCTACTCTACTTCCCCTGAGGTCAGAGTGGTTTTTGGACTTGACTTCAAATAGAGCAGTAGCCAGTAAATGGTATTTTGAAAAGAAAAGAGTGACTCATAATTAATAGTCATGGTTCCTCCTTTTAACCCTCCCTCCATCCTGAGCTGAGGTACTGTTAGGCAGAGATTCACCCAGTGCTGAGGCTAACACAAAACCAGTTGGCCTGAAACTGGTGCATTAGCCTTAGGTTGGGCCCTTTGCACATGGGGGAATTTGCTTGTCATAGATGGGCTATAATGTTCTGGAGAATCACGGTCCAATGCTGCTGCCAGAGAAGGAGGTAGCTAAATTCCCTTTATCTCCGTGGCAGCATGCTCTGATCATCAGAGCCACATGTTTGATAGATGAGTTTTAAGGGCTCTAGTAATAGACATGGGCTCTGAGGCAATTCTCCTTTGTTTCTTACCATGGAATTTTTCCCAGTAATAATCACAGTCTGATACTGATTCCAGGCAATGACAACCAAAAATCTGTTTGGTCTTCCCTGGTCAGTCAGCACTTTCACCCCAATGCAGCAGATCATTAGGCTCACCCTGCAGCAAGCTTCTTGTTATCAAACAACTTTGTGCTTTTTTTGTGTATAAGCAACAGAAGAGAAGCCAAGCAACAGCTACCTTTGTGCAGCAAAGAACTTGGAAAAACTCCAAAAAAGGAAAATAAAAAATGGAAAAATGAATATTGATGGATGTGATACAATTTTATCTATGAACTCCAGTTGTTTCACCTAGATTGGTGATCTAATCAGAATTTGGATACATTAATCTAATCACCTGAATTTGGATACATTAATCTAATCTCTAGCTAGAGAATTCTCCAGGGAATAGCAACTGGAATAACTCAAACATGAATGTTCTGGAATGGACTTCAAAGATTTGCCTTCTTCTGTAATGTATTGTGGCAAAATGTATTCCTTGAAATTGCCAGCCATGCAGCTGCAATATGGTTCTTTCAAAATGAGTAAAGAATACAACTATAACCTGGCACAAATATTTAAGTTCTCTTTCCGGTCCTAATGCCATTTACCTGGATTACAGTTAGGCTCTGTTTTGTCATCAAAAGGCACAGAAAGGACGAAAAAGCAAGAATGAAAATATTATCTTGGATTGTATGTTACTTTTGTCCTGAGACATTAAGATTTTGTTGTGTCCTATGCACATTATTTTCTTTCTGAAAATGAGAGCTGCTCACAGGTAGAACAAAGGAAGAAGTAATGGGTATTGGACTTTACAATATTTCACGTGGTGTTTTGGAGTGGCTTTCCTTTTTCTCTTTAAAAATATTTAAATGAGCATCAAAGTTTTCCTAAATCCATACTGTATGGCTCCCAGTTCATCTTTGAAAACTATTTTTACGGAATGTATCTTTTAATTATTTTAAGCATTTATCCAATTATTTTATTAAACTTGCAAATTTCAAATCTTATCTTTTGATCACAGCTCAGATACATATAAGATTGCCTAAATTGCCTGAAACTTAGTTACTTTTTTCTGAACACAAAACAAACAAGTCTAAGCAATTCACTTTATGACTAGGGAAAGGAGATTTAGACTTGTTTGGTGTTAGACAGATCTGCTTGGTAATTAAATTGTTGTGATCTTGGTATAAGGTAATCAAATCAGAAAAGTTAATAGACAATCAGAAGTTATCAATTGTCAGAGTTTTGATTATCTACACGGTACCATTTTGGCATTTGCTTGGGTTAAAAGCAGGGTGGTTTACTGTCTCTTCTGTCCTATGTCTGGAATCAACTGCATCCACTGAAGGAGAGATAACCCTTCTTCATCAGTCTGAAAGCTCTTTCACCATGAGGGTGAACTTTTTTTGGAAGAAATGAACTATTATTCACAGTGTGCAAATCACTACATTAGACTAAATATCAATGGACACTTTTTATATTAAAAATGTAAAAAGGAAGTTAAACAAGGCTGAGACACATTGGAAGCCACCTTTCAACAGAGAGCAAATTGTTATGACCACATTCTAACCCCCTCAAATTTGAAGATTATCACATCAACACTGCCACCATTGAAATTATAAAAACATAAGTATTCAGTGGTACAAATAGGTTTTGAAATGGATTAAATAATACCTGCAAAAGCTATACATATTTTTAAAAAATCAGAACTTTTATTTGTCCACCCTTGTCCATGATTTTCTTCTTTGACACAGTAACTATGGATAGGGAGAATGCAGTGGACATAATATACCTGGACCTTAGAAAGGCTCTAGACAGAGTCCTACATGCCGTTTTGATAAGTAAGATGGAGAAATGTGGACTTGGCAGAACTACCATTAAGTAAATACATCATTAGTTAAATAGCCACACATAATAAGCAACTATTTTTGGAATGATATTAGATTGGAAGGAGGTCTTGAGAGAAGTTCCAGAAGAATCTATTCTGGGTCTGCTGTTTCACACCTTTGTTCACAAATTGTGAATTGTTGAGCATCATTGTGTAATTCAATAACTCTTATGGGGGAGTGTAGGGATCAGCATTCATATCATACTCCCCATCAGTCAAGCAGGGAAAGTAATGATCTAGCCAGTAGACCAAATTCAATGATAAATTCTGGTCACGTGCCACCTGCGATATGTTGCACATATGCTAAGAAGCATCTTATATTAATATATACTGTTAAGCTTTCTAGGATCAAAGAGTGGTAAGGAAATATTGCTCATTTAAATATGTTCCAATGAAAGGGACGTGTGGAATATCGGGGACCAATTCTGCCCTGATGTATTGTGTACATTTTCCTTTGATTTCAATGGGACTTGCACTCATATAAGAATATTTTTGATCAAATCTATATAAAATCTAATCATTATAATTCCACATGGAGATAGCCTGAGCACAAAGGACCTGATCCTAAGCTCACTGAAATCAGCGGGAGCCTTGCTTTTCACTGACTCCATTGGCTTTGGGTCAGGACCAGAATCAGCATAAGTGTAATGTCAAGGCCCAATTCTGCAGAGGCTTGCTACTTGGCATAGTGCGTAGTATTGTGAGTTGTGCTATGGGGTCCATTATTGCTTGGTTTGATATTGAGCATCACAATTAGCATCAATAGTTTGCATGATTGAATTTTTTTGGTCACACATACTGTTTTAGCAAATACCCACTCATGCAGAAAACATGAATTACCACTGTAAATATTCCAAATAATCTAAGCATTCAGCAGTATTTGCAACCATTTTTTTAACATTGCCTTATCAATAAATGCTTTGATTGTTTTTGTAGTGCTGCATTCCCTTATGAAAGATAATTAAAAGGTGAACACAAATATGCCAAAATTGTAAAGACAGTAATGCAGGAAAAGAATGTGAAATGCAACCCAAAAGGGCAGGACTACATTCTACCCCTTGTATTCCATATCCTGCCCTAAAAAAATAGTGCAGTACCGCATGTAGGAACAATTATATTTAATTTCTCATGTGTCATTAAAAGTGGGACAATCAATTTACTGTATGTAAATACAGCAATAAAATGGTCAAAGCAATTGTAGCAAAATGTCATTTCTCAATATTTATGAAGTGGGTAAGTCTGAAAAGAAATTGAATGATCAGAGATTGTCTTGTTTGTTTAAACAGATAATACAGTGAGTATTCTTGTTAGACGTGGCGGCTTTAGTCGACAAAAGCAGGATTTATACCTTCTTCCTATTGTAATAAGCGATGGTGGAGTCCCTCCAATGAGCAGCACCAATACACTTACTATTAGAGTCTGTGGCTGTGACAGCAATGGTTCCTTGCTCTCATGTAATGCTGAAGCTTACATCCTCAATGCTGGACTTAGCACTGGAGCTTTAATTGCCATTCTCGCTTGCATTGTGATTTTGTTAGGTAAGAAAAGTTCCCTGCCTATTTATGTTTTTTTGATTACATTGCAATATTAACTCTTGAGTTGGCCACATTGGAAATACTGTATTTTCCACTCATATTTGGTATTCTTCACTTCCTTTTGCTGGAGCTGAGGCCCTTGTTAAACCAGGTAAAATACTCTGTGCAGAGAATGATACTAATTCCATGATACGCAGTTTTTGGTTTCGCACTCTTTGCTGGATGACACCTTGCTTATTGAGCTCAGCCTGGAATAATTAGTCATGCCAGCTCTTTGACTCTAATTTCCCTAGTGTTGAAGGGGAAATAAAAACAAATTGATGACTTTAAAAGACCTTAGAATAGAAGAGCAGTAAAACACCATACATAAATATGCTGTTCTGGGGTCATCTACTTTTAAATATTCATGATAGTTTAGAAAAAATGAGTGATGGACAAAAAGTCACGTTTGTCTTCCTCTATTCATGTTATGAAAAGGAAGTTATTGAAATCTGGGACAAGAATAATTCCTATTTCATTGCAGAAGCAGGGTGTGGAATTAGAATTCAGGTTGGGTATTGCAGGACAGCAAATGTTCATTTCTGCCTTTCAGTCTTATAGCTGATAGGGCTTCATATCTCAAGCAGGTCCACCTTTTTTCTGCATAGTTGGTGTTGCATGCAATAACAGATCAGTGTCTATTAGGAGTCCATCCATGTGGTTTCCAAATAAAAGCCTTAAAGTAAGCATGCAGTAAAGCATTGGTATCCCAGAAACCTGGGCCTGGTTCAAAACCTTGGATTTGAAAACCCTCTGATCTCGATCTAGGGAAATATCCCATCTGTATCTAAACTTTATATGTCCCAGCCATTAAGAGCATCTAATAGTACATGACATAATTTTAATTAGAATGTGATATCCTTTAGTTACTGAGTAAACTTTCCCATAGATAGGTCTCTGAAACCTGCTAAGCATTTATAAAAGTAGCGTTAGTTTGGAAATTAGCCCAACTTACACTCTTGCTTTTTTTCCTCTGTAGTTATTGTTGTGTTATTTGTAACACTGAAAAGGCAGAAGAAAGAACCATTAATTGTTTTTGAAGAAGAAGATGTCAGAGAGAACATTATCACTTATGATGATGAAGGGGGCGGAGAGGAAGACACTGAAGCCTTTGACATTGCTACTTTGCAGAACCCGGATGGCATCAATGGGTTTATTCCTCGGAAAGACATAAAACCTGAGTATCAGTATATGCCAAGACCAGGGCTTCGGCCAGCTCCTAATAGTGTGGATGTTGATGATTTCATCAACACAAGAATACAAGAGGCTGATAATGATCCGACTGCTCCTCCTTATGACTCCATTCAGATCTATGGCTACGAAGGAAGAGGCTCAGTGGCTGGTTCACTTAGCTCATTAGAGTCGGCGACAACAGATTCTGATTTGGACTATGACTATCTACAAAACTGGGGACCTCGTTTTAAGAAACTAGCAGACTTGTATGGCTCCAAAGACACTTTTGATGATGATTCTTAACGATAAAGTTACAAATTTGGCCTTAAGAACTGTGTCTGATGTTTTGAAGAATCCAGAAGAAATGTAAGCAGGTATTTTTTTAAAAATCAAGGAAAGGCTCATTTAAACATTTAAGTTTGACAAAGAGGATTCCTTTATTAATATTAATAATAATAATAATAATAATAAAAAGGACAGAAAAGTGGTAAATACTGTGAAGTACCTTTTCTTACAAAAGGAAAATATAGAAGTTGAGTATCAACTTCACTAGCGAAAAACCCACTTGTGAAGTACAAAATATTTAAGTGAAGGAAAATTCTAAAAGGGAACATACAAACGAGGGAAATCTTTTCTGTATTATGAACATCTAGATCTTTTATGTCAAAGAAGCTTCCACACATTAGAAAAAAGATAACAGTTCTGAGCTGTAATTTCGCCTTAAACTATGGACACTCTTATATGTAGTGCATTTTTAAACTTGAAATATATAATATTCAGCCAGCTTAAACCCATATGGTGTATGTACAGTACAATGTACAATTATAATGTCTCTTGAGCATCAAACTTGTTACTGCTGATTCTTGTAAATCTTTTTGCTTATACTTTCATCTTGAACTAATACGTGCCAGATATAAAACTCTGTCTTGTTGCAGTGGGAGGCGCCCTATTTCTATGTCATTTTTAATGTATCTATTTGTACAATTTTAAAGTTCTTATTTTAGTATACATACAAATACCAGTATTCTGACATGTAAGAAATGTTACAGCATCACACTTATATTTTATGAACATTGTACTGTTGCTTTAATATGTGCTTCAATATAAGAAGCAGACTTTGAAATAAAATGATTCTTTTTTTAATTCTTGTTTTGGTTATTAAGCATTTAAGAAAACATGTAGTGTTTCTAATGTTCCATTTATAGTTCTGACTAATTTACTACAATTGTGATCTTTTAATATCCCTATTTATTATGTGTTTGTAGTTGGTTTATTGCCTTGTTAAGTGATTATTTAAAATCAAAGATGTTTTACAAATGTTTTTAGATAAGAATCTGTAGTGTCTGGTGAACATTTTGTACCCTCTCTATCTACAGCTTGTGTCTGCTCCCAGAATACAATAACACTTTTCAACCAAAGTTAGTGTGTTCTGGGAGTAAATTAAATATTTCCCATGTAATATGCATTTATCTTATAGCCGAGAAATTCCATGGATCTCCTAAACAACTTCATACATGAATGGAAGTAAGCTGTACTTACAGTTTACTCCACATTTGTTAATTATAATATCCTTACTAAGCTCTGTGAGTTGCAAAAGACTTAAATCTGACCCACTTTAGCTAAAAATTCCTTAAATACTGTTCTACCTGGCAATTACCTTACCTGAACATTAATTATGGTTCTGGCACTTAGAAATGTTTTTAGTTTACTTCAGTGAAATTGCCTCATCTACAGCTAACAAGACATTTTAATTTTAATACATGAAATAGTGAATACTTTCAGAGTTGGTCTTTGTAATGTATGTTTTTAATCTAATAAAATTGATCTATAACCTTTTTTTATATTAGTTTGGAATGGGCAAGGGATCAAAATATGTTCTGTGCATCAACATTTTCAACATCTGTTCACAGCTGTAATTCTGCTAAATTTAATATAGTTTTCTGGTAAGGGTCAGAGATCAGCAAATGCAATATGAAAAGAGGCAATAAATAGCAATGATATAAATTTTTCCATCTTTAATTTTAGAAATCCCAACCTTGAATTGCAGTTAGGTACCAAACTGCATAACCTTAGAGGAAATCTTACTTTTTTAATGTATTCCTTAACTGAAATCCCCATATGTATTTAAATTTAAATCTAACTATTAAAAATTAAAAAATATGTATTTTCAGGCATATAGTCATAAAATATTCACTTTTCCCATTATAGCCCTATTTCAGTTTGCTGAAGGAGCAACTTCATTATAAAGTGTTTTATTGTAATATTTCACTTTATTATATGCATATCCATTCTATATAATTCTATAGTTTATTACTTCTTAACTTGGTTCAAATTTCCTTGGTTGTTGATTTTATTGATTTTTCTATGTTTATAATCCAAAGAATATTTTGCTAGATTTGCACATTTCTCCAACATAAATTTAAATAATAATAGAAATTAGCAATTTACAAATTAACATAGAAAAATATAAAACTACTGGCAAGTTTCCATCTTTATCACTGGTGTTTTTATTTCACTATTGGGCAAGGTTTAGAATTAATAATTGCATTTTCTACATTTATGTTTAATTTTTTTAAGAAAGGACGTTGTCAACTAAATTTTTTAAAATAGTTAAATAGTTTTAAGTGTTTGGTTTTTAGTCTCTGTTGTTTGTAGCTCTCTCGTAGAAGCTTGGAAATAAATTTTCTTTCCCTGCTGATTTTTGTCCTTTTTCATTTGGGAGTCTCTTCCCCTGCCTCTCCCCAAGTGACTAGGAAATTAGCATAGTTCTTTATTTGTTAACAGATTCTACCTATGAAATTCTGTGAATGGAGTTTAATTAATTACCAACTGCGGAACTTCCACAAATGGTTTGTTCCTGAAGGGGGAAAAAAGTGACATTTGTGTGTGATAATCTCTATGATTCTGGTCTCTGGATTCTACATCCCAGATCCTTATTAGCTATGTCTTAGAGCTAGTACAGCTCCCTCATATTTCGTCAGTGCTGAGGTGGCTGTAGATTGGGTTAGAGTTCCTGATGTAACTGGACAGACTATGGGCTACTGTAATTTGTGAGAATGGCTGTAAGAAGCTGAAGAACATGGAACTTAGTGGTGGTAATACACATTATATGCCCAGAAAATAATGTGCATAAATTCTCAATTGGCACAGCCCAATATCCATTAAATTCAGTGGAAAGATTCACATTGGCAAAGCTTTTGACAAAGTCAGTGTGACTATGAGTATTTTAGGGAGAGGGAGCCATGCAGAAAGAGTAGCAGATATACTGATGAGGTCATTTTAGAAAATATGAACTCTTTAATTCACACAAGCCTTGCCTGAAGCATCATTCCTAGAAAAATTAGCCATATGTGGTGTTTGATGAAAGAAAATTAAATGTTCATTCCTCTATGCATATGCAGATGTGGTCGTCTTGGCCAAGTCCACAGCCAGTGTTTTGGCTGTGGTTACTGTGTTTGTGCAAAGGTTAGAAAAAACCGAACACCAGCTACATCAGGTATTACTCTGATTATAAAATGTCCACAGCACATTGCATGCAGAGATGTGTTCCTTCCTCTCACCAACAGCACACAGTAATTGTGTATGCAAGTGTGATGCTCGTTGCTAAGGGAGCTGTAAGACCCCAGCCTGCCTGCTTTCACTGCCTCTGTGTCAGGGCACTGGTGAGTGGATGGCAGAACCCTGACCCTCTGTGACTATGTGAGGGATATCACTTCAGATGTGAATTCTGAAGCTTGTACATGCCTAAATATTTGCTTGCTGGGCACATTTAAGTGAGAATATCACAATGCTCTTGGCAAATGAATGGAAAGGGAACACAATCGGAGCTGAAGAAAAAACTCACTTTTAACTTTGAATGAATGACCTGAATGTTCAGAAACTTGGGTTGCTAGAGTAATGAATTAGAGTTTACTGGAACTGAATCTAAGTTTCTAGCACTATGAATTCAGTCAATAGGAATTATGTCATTGATTTCAGTGTGAGCAGGATTAGATTTTTGTAGTGAAGTGATGCATGGGATAAAGTACGTAACTGGGTGGTGCTAACAGTTTATTATATTCCCATTGATTTTCATAAGCTCAGTTGAAATGGCAGAAGCCAGTGGGAAAGGACATTACTGTTATAATTTTGTCTGTGTGTCTTAAAGTTTTACAGCTTCAACCATCAGCACAAACCCCAAAAGGCAACATATATTGGCTTGAATAAAACAGGGCTATGACACCTATAGGAACTTCAGTGTCTATCCAGACTTTCCACTTGTACAAAGTGTCTCTACTGTGCCGAGATCTGCCAAGTCCTCTTAAACACTCTTGTGCCGTTCGTCATTCGTTGTACTTCCCCTTACATCCTTCACTCTTGTGCCACATTTTATCACATGTCCAGCAGATTGTTATAGGAGAGAAATAGGTTAGCTTTATCTAATATAATTATTTGGACTTATTCTCTTGCCTCTAGAAAAACCCAGAAGAGATTGAAAGATCTATGGTAGTATAAGGAAGACTGTAAAGTTCAAATATATTCCCACCACTCTGCCCCTAAGGACCTGGGCACAGGTGTCCATTGATAGACAGAGAATTCTACATTGGCTGGGGGAAAGGGTACACAGCTGCATGCTGAAAGGAAGTCAGGAGACCCATCACCTACTTGACAGCTTCCTGGTGCTATGAGAGTCCTGAAACATCTGTGCTGCTGGAGTTAATCACAGGTTTTCCCACTGGAAAGGAAGATTTTGGAGGAGTAGCAGGGAACAAAAAGACAGAATATAATGCAACAGCTAATCCCTTCTTGAGTGGCCAGAGACCCATAGGTGTGGCAGCAGCATCTCTCTTCTCTCCATTGCCATTGCCTTAGGTCATCAGTGCAAGCCACAGAATAGAAGAGAGGAGCTGGTGAGAGGCAATGTGTTGCGGAGGGAAAGCATCAGCTCCTTCTAGTTTGCCCAATAATTCAGTAGTCTGGGCATGCTTTGCTATGCGGAAAACCCAGCTTTGAGCCCTTGTCAGATGTGGAGCAGGGACTTGATACCAGGTCTAGCACAGTCCAGCAGACTACCCTAGCCAACAGGCAATCAGGTATTGTAAGGTGGCCTTTACTCAATCTACTTGGTTGCTTCTGCACCACTTTGTTTTCAACTAATTCCATATTCATTGGAACTGGGACTTCACCTGATGTTCCAGTATCCCACTGGAATATTGAGTCAGACTCTTAGATGCAAGTGTGATTTAAGTCCTCTGCTCAGCTTGGCACTAATAGTCCACCCCACATTCATCACTGTCAGAAATTAAACACGTCAGCTGTACTGTGCTCTTTCACAAAAATCTAGGAATTCATCCACTATCTGCAGACTCTGTCTGTCTGCTCTGCCACCAGAGCAAATGCTTTCACAACCTTCAACTAAGAAATGCAGGTAGAGCCCCGGCAAAGAGAATTATCATCGTATTGTATGATTTTTTTTAAGTCTCCAGCTACTATGCTGTTACTATGTCATGCTTCTCCCATGTTTTCCAGCCTGCCAGAACTGCAACATGAATTCATGAAGAGGAGCAGTAGCTGGAAAAGCTGTTGTACTCTAACAGCATCTCATGAGCCAGGGTACCCTTATGAGGAGACAACATACACTTTGGGAAGCAAGTGCTTCCAACATCTTCAGTGTTGCCAATATTCTAGAAATTAATAGAACAGGTAAACAGCTTCTGACAGGGGCTAGGAACACCATTTCTGCCCATCCTGACTAATAATGCATTATGGAGCTATTCACTGACAGACTTATCCTCCATAAATTTATCGAGCTCTTTTTTAAAAACCCTGTTAAAGGCCTGACCTTCACAACACCCTCTGGCAAGGAGTGCCACAGGTTTACTGTGCATTGTGTGAAGAAATATTTCCCTTTATTTTAAACCTGCTAAGAGAAATCTCAGGTTTTTAATTTTTTTAAGTTGGCTTCTAGCCCTCATAATGGCAGAGGTAAGCTTGAAAACCATTTAAAAAAATCTCAAAAACCAATTTACCTAAAAAAGGAACCCAAAACAGCATTAAAATAATTGTATGCTTTTTTTTAAGCCATGGATGATTTTTAGAGGCTTGGCATGATTTGGGACTTTTGGGGGTTTGTAGTAAGGCTCTGTCTCTTTCTTCCTCGTGATTCATACCCTGAAACCAATTAATCAGGTAGGAGGCACAGCAACTAGGGTCCAAAACTATGTAAAATATAGAAACCCCTTCCAAAACCAACCTTTTCCTTTTCATATGTGACATAGCCGTGCACATGTTAATTAATTGCATTTACTAATGAATATTGCCAGATGGCAGTTTGTCTTTTTTCAATAGGGCAGATTTAAACAGAAAAAAGTGGATGGCAAAACTATGGATGAGATTTTTTCCCCCCTTTCTTCCATCAATTTTACCATTAGGGTGTATTCCCCAGTCCCAGTTCCATCACCAGCTGGCTTTTGGACACAATCTAGCCAACGGACAATACCTATTCAATAGTATAAAGCATTTTCGTAATAAAAAAATTATTTATCAACAAAATCGCCAGTTTTGGGGCTCCAGCAAAAATCACAAGTTACTTTTTTTCACATTTAATTGGCCCTGATGCTTTTACTTCCAAAACTGCCACAGTCCCCAAGTCTTTATGTTTCTCACTGCACCAGACACTTTTCATGCAGTTGGTCATGGGGTAGCTTACAGCAGCATTTCGAAAGGAAGAAAAAATATCTTGTGCTAAGTAAGGCTCTGTTGAAAGGTCTCATTGTTCCTCTACTTTTAAAGATGTCCTCCCTTACAGTAGATTATTTTCCCAGCTACAGCCCAATCTCATATTTTCTTGTTCACAAACTGAAGAAAGTCATCATTAATCAAGTGGAAGCACATTTAGCAAAGTTCAACTTGAATGAAAAATTTATATCAACCTTTAGATTCTATGACAGCACCAAGACTGCACTTAATTAGTTTTATAGTGACTTGTTAATAGATGATTCCGAATCATTCTTTTTTATTTTACTGGGCATTTTAGTAACATTTTCTGCTGTTGATTGTGGAGTTGTGTACTATGCATACAGACAACGAGGCCTTAATGTTTGCATTTGAAGTGTATTTGACTGAAGAGCTAGGAGGCTCAGGATATTAAACTAAACTAAGACATGTTTCCTCTCTTTGCTGATATGAAGCCATGTTAGTTCAGTAATAAATGAAAGTTGTAACTACTGTATAGGTATTGGATGACCTGTGTTTAGTGATTTTGACAGGAATCTATATTCCAAAGTGATAAAAATGAGCATCTTTGCATACAGAATCCATTAAATATCAAGGATTATACATGGATAGAGAATGAAATACCCTCTGTGTTGCACAATTGGCCAGGAATGCATCGCATTTATGGGGCAGTGCTTACAAAACTTGAACGTTAACCATAGTGCTGAAGGGCCATAGATATGAAGTAGGTTTTGCCTTTTTGCTTCTTTTAATGAAAGAAAATATGTGCTTTGCCTCAGTGTAATTTCACTGCCTTCACCACAAGTGAAAAATGTGTGTTGCCAGAACAACTGTTTTGCGTTAAAAGCAGCAATGCTTGTTCCTAGCAGCCAGCACTGAGAGTTAGAGCTAAATTCCAAATGCTAAAATCAAAATTCCAGGACTTGGAGTGGGGGCAGCTCAGAGAGTCCCCTGTAGAAACCAATATGCCTAGGAGCCAAAGGGACATGCCAGTTGCTTCCTGGGAGCCATGTAGAGCTGGGTAGGGAGGCTACAAGCTTGACTTTTAATGATCCAGCACTAACTGGGTCCCTTTATGGCAGCCATCTTTGATGAGGACAATGGTATACAAGGGAGAAAAACAAAACTATAGCTATATAGGTACATAAGCAACATGGCATTTGTGTACATTCTTTCTTAGCAAGAGACAAAGAGGTGACAGAAATGCAGTTGAATATTCAGAAAGCCATTAGCTGCCCTTTAAATGGGAAAATCATAACAAGTGCTCTGTTGCCATGTTGTGTGAGTGAAGATGTAAAAGGTCTTTGTGAACCTTTGTCCAACAAACCACTTACAAAAATGAAGCTCCCCATGGGAGAAAAAACCCCCTTAGGCTATGTCTATACTAGTGGCTTCTTGCGCAGGAAATATGCAAATGAGGCTAAAGGTGGACTATTGCCGAGCTTCATTTGCATACCTAATGAGCCGCCATTTTTGCAGAAGAGTCTCTTGTGCCAGAAGGAACTGTCTACACTGCCCCATCTTGCTCAACAAAAACCCTCTTGTGCAATGCTGTTATTCCTGAAAATAATCAGTATAGCGGCATTGCGCAAGAGGGTTTTTGTTGCGCAAGAAGGGGCAGTGCAGACAGTTCCTTCTGGCACTAGAGCCTCTTCTGCAAAAATGGTGGCTCATTAGGTATGCAAATGAGGCTCAGCAATATTCCACGCTTAGCCTTATTTGCTTATTTCTTGCACAAGAAGCCACGAGTGTAGACATAGCCTTAGTGTTCTAAATGACCTTCTTTCAGGAGAAGGTGGGAATGGGGAAGGTATATGAAACATTTGTCTTCAAAAGGTGTGCAGAACTGTAACAGAGAGAAAGAGAGTGTCTTTTAACAAGCAGTAGGAAAAGGATGGCAGTTTCATTATTAGGCCTGGCTGTATTTGCATTGCAATCAAATAATCCCAGCATTAGTGGCAGATTGTGTGGTATGAAGCATGCTCCCGGAGCGCTGCTAATAGAAGTACATTAACCACCTACTGAAGGGTGTGCTCCTATTTTGACGTCCACAGGACACTATCAAAAGCAGTTTTCTTGCTGGGGTATGAAGGATCAGGCCTACCACATGTCAGTTAATAAGTAAACAGAGTTAGAGATTTGCACTACTTTATTGTCAAATAAAGCGGGTTGGGAGCACCATTCCCCCGACCTGCTGTGCTGCCACCTAACCCGCCCTCCCAACCCTCTGGAACACAGTGCTCTCCCATCCCCCTAACACAGTGGTTCTCAAACTTTTCGGCCCATGACCCACCTGGCTCAATACAAACCTTTCCAGTTGCTAATGGAAACTCACTGTTAATTACATAATCACACCCGAGACATTTTGCTAGTGCTGCAGCTAGGGAGAATGGTTTAATTTTACCAGTAAGAAAGGAAATATTAATTTAAATAACTAAACTGACTAAGCGCTTTAACTTCTAATCTTAGTTTATCAAACTAAATATTAAAGTAAAATAACAATTTATATCCAACACAAAAGGTTCCCATGTCTTGGACCACACAAGTGATAGGCAAAAAAAATAAAATAATAATCCCCAACCCCCAGTTGAGACATTTCACTCCTCTGGCACTTCAGTCCCACTGGGAGAGGGGGGCAGTACATGGAGGAGTGAGGTTTGGGGCGTCCCATAAGCTTGATTTATTCACCTGAGGTTCCAGGGTTAGTGGATTTTGAAAACCCCCCTAGACTCTGGGGTTGGAACAAAAATGAGGGGTTTACTTTGTGGGACACAGCTGACAGCAATAGGAATGGAGGGTGCATGATCTGGGAAGGAGTGAGGGTGCAAAGTCTTGATTGAAAGTAAGGTGCACAAACAGGGTGGGAGTAGCATGTCAGGCCAGTGGGGAGAGTGCAGGAGCAGGGGAGGGTGCAGGAGCGGGCTTGGGGTAGGTGTCTGGCTTGTGGGGGAGGGTGCAGGACTAGGCTGACGGTGTGAGGTCTTGGCAGAGGGAGTATGTGAGGGGACTGGTGGTCCAGGGGTCTGGACATGAGGGGTGGCACTTACTTGCTTTCATGCCCCATGCTGGTCCCAGGCATGCCTTCCTGCTGCTCCTATTGGCTGGAATCCAGCCAATGGGAGCAGTGGTGAAAGTTGGCAGGTAGTACATCTGCGTGCTGCTGTTCCCCCAACTGGGGGTGGGAGAGCACTTCTTCCCATAAACTGTATCGCACAGCAAGGCTTGGGGCTTTCTCTCCTACCTCCCCCCCCCCACAATGGGAAGCCAATGCTGGCACTCCAACCTCACAGGGAGGAGGGGAGGGAGGGAGAGAGAGAAAGCCCTGTGCCTGCTGCTTGATCCAGCTTGCGGAGAAGAAGTGCTCCCCCTTCCCCTCCCCTGAAGGTGGCCATGGACCAGTTTGAGAACCACTGCCCTAACGGTGCCCCTTTAAGCGTACGTCCTTCATACAGCCACCCTGCGTATGGGCCTGGACACAACACGGAGCACACAAAATATCATGCCTATTGGGGATCTTGGTCACAGATGCCACCATCAGCTCCTATGATGACCACACATTGACTTGGGCAACACAGACACACCTCACAGAGCAATAAGAGCACCAGCCACAGCGGCAGTAGCGTGTTCAGGGATAAAATGCTGCTTAGGCCTGGCTATGCAGAGTCTATTCTGGGATAAAGTGTTTCATTGAAGTGGGGAGGGGCATAACATTTGCCCTGGCGTAACATTTTAGGAGATCTAGAACATAGGGTACGTCTATACTTACCAGAAGATCGATGCTCTGGAGATCGATCTTCTCACATTTGATTTAGTGGGTCTATTATAGACCCACTAAATCAAATGCAGAGGGCAGCTCCTACCAGCAAACACTCTCATCAGCCTCCCACAATGCGGATGCTGCCAAGATGTGGCTTAAGGTAAGCCAACTCCAGCTACCTTGCATAGCTGGAGTTGCATACCTTAAACTGATCTTCCTGGTCTAGTGTAGACCAGGCCTGGGTGTTGTTAATGTCGTCTTCCAAATGGTTCACATTGGACTAGTGGGGACATAGTGTGCTAAAGAGCATCAATATTGAAGTTAATGGGAATGCTGTCAATTATTTATCTGACAAAATACTTTAGATTCTTTTTTTTTTACTCAAAAGAATTGGCATTGGACATTTGTTTTAATCCTGTCATAATTTAAATGTGGAGGACTTTATTGTTCAGATTCTTTTGCTAGAGTTGAGTGTCTGGCACAAGACCTGTACAGCTATTTTAGATTCTCTGAGCATAGGTCAGCATGCTTTTAGCTCTACTTTTGCAAGGCATAGTAAAGATCTCTCACACCCTGGCTTTGGTCTTTGCTTTGTGTTTTGCCATTAAAGATGCTATTTCCTTTTCTAATCACTTGCAGATTACATTTAAAATTCATTCTATTTGCCACCCTACTGCCTTGAATACTCCATCAATAGTTTACCCACCTGCTTTCAGAAATCAGTGTATTACTCTCCATCAAGAAAATTTATGGCACCTGGGTAATTTGTTTCTGTTAGATATTACGGATGTCAAGGAGCAATATAATTTGACTCTTGCCAGAATTCATGAATAAACAGCCCCCATGTTAGGCCATCACTCAGCTCCACTGGTCCTTCTCATTCACACATAAGCAACGAGCATTCGGTGGGGTGAGCATTGAAGTAAGAATAAGTCATCCCCTGTGTAAGGCCACTGTATTTAGTTACACAACACCAGGGAAGAATGTGTACTTAATGCGTGGTATTCTCATACTGCTAACAATCAGAGGGCTTTAAGGGCTGCCAGTGCCTATTATTCAACTTTTATTAATTTTAGTAAGAACAAGCCAATGAATTTAATTTGAACTCTTGATGGAATTGTAAACTGCAGACCATCTGTTTTCCATCCTAAACAACTGCTATGGCAACATTTATACGAAGGATTTGAAGCTTTTAAGGAGTGGTTGCCTCAAAAGCTAGCCTCGTCTCCTTTAGAAACAAGGGACATTCTGGGCTAAGATTTCTTGCACATATGTCTTAATGCTGCTCTTCAGCTAGACATTACTCCCATATTGGAAATGAGACAGGGATTTTGCTTGAACTCTTGCTGTGATCCAAGGCCCATATGGCTTCATTTGGCATGTGTAAAGGTCAATGCTTCTGTTAATACAACCAGCACAAATACTTCCCTGCCATCTGACTACATTCCATCCTATTAGGATTGGCATTGAGTGCCCCCACAAGCTAGAATTTCCTTTCACTGTGGGTTATTGAAGTGAATATGATAATTGTGGTGTGTTTTTTTAAACTGAAGGTTATATGTATGTGTTGGGATATTCTCATTGCACAGTATAATTCAAGCAGAAAGTATATGTGTTGAAAGCAATAGTACATAAATAATACATATTACATAACCAACATATTCTTATATAGGTTGCATATTCTTGTGGCATGAAATACGTGAAAGGGCTTCCCTCATATTTGAGACAATATGCTGAGTCATATGCAATCAGGGTGGTGTTTTAAAAGGGTCTAATGGAGTCAGATGCCCAAATATTTTAATAGGAGTTGGCCAACTAACTCTAGTAGGTCCCTCTCATAACCATGAGGGATGGCCAGCAGCCTGGGGACTAAAGGGTTAACCTAGCTAGGTATCTGGTCAGCCAATTGTAAGGCAAGTAGGGATTTAAAACTGGGACAAAAGCATTTTTAACTTTTCCCTCCTTTGTCTGAGTCAGAGGAGTTTTCTTCCAGGTAACAGGGAGATGGAAGGCTGTCTCTCTCTCCAAGAAAAGTCTTTTCACAATATGGAAGTAGAATAAAGTTAGTTAAACTGTCAGGCTTTATTGTTTTCCTGGTTTGGGAATGTGGAAATGATGTCTGTGCTGTTAAAAGTGGGGTTTTCCTCTCTTTTGTAACTGTAAGTCCTGAGCCCAGGGGATTCCCCTGAGTATCTAGATTAATTGGTGGCTCTTTTCATCTAGTCATTTTATTATGCTTTCAAATATGTATTGTTTTGATAATAAAGGTTTGTTTCTTTTTTTTAATTAACCTGGTATTGGTTCATTTCTGTGTCCTGGAAAATCTGTTTGTTGATATCTGCATGCGTCTGACTAGGGGACAGCTACCACAGACTGCAGCTTGTACTTTCTCTTTTCTTTTTCAAGCTCTTCGGGGAAAAGAGTTTGAGGTACTCCTGGGGTTTTTAGGGAGCAGGTTTTCCAAGTGATCTCTTCCCTGGTTTTTCTTGGAATGCTTGGCTGTTGGCAGTGGTTTTTTTTTCTCCAAAGTCTGAGTATTAGGATTTTGGGGGAAGGTTTTGTACCAAAGCCTGTAGGAGCTTCAGGGGGTAGCCGAGTTGGCCAAAAAAACCAAAAACAAATGGTCTAGTAACACTTTATAGACTAACACCCCTACTTTCCTTATGCTACATCTATGGCATTTTCATCATATGGACTCATGGAAAAGAGACTCCTGAAGAATTTCACAAGGATTTCAACAACTTCCAACCTACCATCAACCTCAGCCTTTACCAGTTCACAAGGGAAATCCACTTCCTGGACACTACAGTACAGTTAAATAATGGACAAATTTCCACCACCCTATGTCAGAAACCCACCGACAGCTACACTTACCTTGATGCTTCCATCCCAGACACATTTCTCAGTCAATTGTATACAGCCAAGCCCTACAATACAACTGGATTTGCTCTGACCCCACAGACAGAGACAATCACCTACAGGATCTTTACAGAACATTCTTAAAACTGAAATACCCACCTAGGGAAGTGAAAAAAACAAATTGACACAGCCAAAAAAATACCCAGACGTGAACTACTTCAAGACAGACTCAAAAGAGAAAATAATAGAACTCCTCTTGTTGCTACCTACAGTCCACAACTCAGACCCCACCAACAAATTATACAAAATCTACAACCCATCTTGGAAAATGATCCCTCACTCTCAGAGGCCTTAGAAGAAAAATCTATTCTTGCTTACAGATAGCCCCCTAACCTGAAACGTATTCTTTCTGATAACCATGTTACACAACCACATCATAAGCCTCCAGGAACCCAGCCCTGCAATCAAAAAAGATGCCAACTCTGCCCACGTATCTATACTGACGAATTCATCACTGGAGCTAACAACAGAAGCCACAATATCAAAAGGTTATTTGGCTGCACATCCAGTAATTTGTTCTATGCCATCAAATGCCAGCAGTGCCCCACTGCTATATATATTGGACAAACTGGACGGTCTTTGCGGGAAAGAATCAATGGGCACAAATCGGATATACGTAAAGGGAACATACAGAAACGTATTGGTGAGCATTTCAGCCTGCCAAACCACAGTTTGACAGATCTGCAAGTAGCTGTCTTGTCACAAACCAGCTCCACAAGACAGATCCACAGGGAGGTCCTGGAATCACAGTTCATCCGCAAATTCAGTTCCCGTGCTAATGGACTCAGTTGTGATATGGGTTGGTTGGGACACTACCTACTTAATAACCACTTTAGGTGCAAACAGCTCCCTGAGTGGTATCCTTCCTGTCTTGGGAATCTATCTATTGATTTTGATTTTTATCTGCTTAGGTTTAAGTACCCATTCTCCAGATACTTAATGATGCTCTGTCTCTCTCCTTCCCTTCCCCTCTCCTATTTATTTCAAGTTTTCATTTCCCAAATTCATACCTCCGGTCATCTGAAGAAGTGGGCTGTGCCCACGAAAGCTCATGATACCATCTACATGTTTTGTTAGTCTATAAAGTGCTACCAGACCATTTGTTGTTTTTTTAAAGCCTGTAGAGATCAGGTTTTGGGGTGCTTTTGCGGGGCCCCACTTCTGCATTCATCATGCCAGAGTGGGGAACAGCCTTGACAGTGCCATTATAGATAGAACTGCTAGTACTGTCACTCCCCATTATAAGAACTCAGTGGTAGCATGGGGTGGTCATGAGTACTGAAATGTACTTGCACCTTGTGGCTATGTACTTGTCATGGCTAGCCTATGTAACCACTTGCCACTGCCAATGCTATCTCAGGTACCCTATTATTTTTAGAACATTAGTTTGATGCCAGCTAGCCTGAGTAGGAGTACATGAAGTAGGAATTATATCCCTAATTTCAAGGGTAGTACTCTATATACAGTGCCTAGAACAATGGGTGGGCCCCCAGGTCCATGACTGGGGCTCCCAGGCACTGCAGTAATACAAACAGTAACTACAAGAAGGTAATGTGTTGTGCACAAGCTTCTTATTATAGTCAGTAAAGTGTAACTTTTAGTACTACAAGTGTTACTCCTCAATGAGCTGTTTCTCTGTATTCTACACCTGTACTGGGGTACATTTGGTAAAAGGAATCTATATGACGATTATATCACTTCCTGTGTCTCTGATTAAAAATTAGTTGTTCACTTTAAATGTTTTCTGTGCCACTAGTATAGAAAGAAAGAACTGAAGAGCTTTCAAAGCCATTCTGCAGATACCAACTGTAGAATTAAAAAAAAAACAACCCTCAGAGGTGCATTTCCCAAGAAGTGCTCAAGATTTCTCTCTTAGCAGGATTTGAGTTTATACCTGTATGCACCACTTTGAAAGTTTCCTCCTAATTATGAAACTAACCAGGTTCTTATCTAAATAATTGAAAATCCTGTGAATCAAACTAAAAAAAAAAGTCTTAGTGTATTTCAATAGCTAGAACCAGACTATTATAAAACAACTTAACACTACAGAATGAGAATATTTGAATCAGTAGGACCACTGCAAACTGAAATCCATCTTGATGCTATTCACACAGGAGCTAAAATGCTTCCTCTCAGCCTAAACAATGATTCGTTACTTAACAACATTACAATCGTATGGCAGTATAAAAGAAGAGAAAGGATATTTCACAATCACTTATATGGAATCTTCTTTGGTAATATTACTTCTATGTTGATCATTCCAGACATACACAGGGTAGGATAGAATATTTTAGTATAGGACAGTAAGGGTGTGTCTAAACTACATGGCTCCATCGATGGAGCCATGTAGATAAGGCTGATCTGCAAAAGGCAATGAAGCTGTGATTTAAATAATCGCAGCTTCATTTAAATTTAAATGGCTGTCGCTCTGAGCCGACAAACAGCTGATCAGTTATTTGTCGGCTCAGCGCACTAGTCTGGATGCTCCCACGCCGACCTGAAAGCCCTTTATCGACCTCCCCGTTATGCCTCGTAGGATGAGTTTACCGGGGAGGTCAATAAAGGGCTTTCATGTTGAAAGGGGAATGTCCAGACTGTCCCAGTCTGCCAACAAACAGCTGATCGGGAGAGTGGGGCAGCCATTTAAATTTAAATGAAGCCGTGATTATTTAAATCGTGGCTTCATTTCCCTTTGCTGAACAAACAAATCTACATGGCTCCGTCAACGGAGCCATGTAGTCTAGACATACCCTAAAAGATTGCCTGCTATAAAACTACATCTTGTCTTATTGAACCTACTAGGACTTGAGTGTGACTATTCACATGCTTAACATTAATATGTGTTTATGTACTTGCTGAATATGGACAGAAGTTCTCAATTTTTTGTAGAACAGAAGACGTAACATCACCTTTTGTTTTGTGTCTTCTCCCTGTGCTCTGCCGTGCTTGCAATTTTATTTTGTACTTGAATTTAGCTACAAGATTAACCTGCATTTTTTAAAGGACACATTTCCATTGGGGCCTGAAGCCATGTCTTCACCAGTAAAAATGGGTATACATGGATTACTATATTGGGCATACAAATACCTGCACACATGCTGGAAAATGTTACTCCATTTATACTTGTGACAGAATTTTTCACATTAAGGGTACATCTAGTCTGCAAGCTTCTTTAGAAAGAAGCTTTTTCAGAAGAGACCTTCAGAAAAAACTTTTTTAGAAAGAGTGCGTCCGCACAGAACAAGCGCATTGAAAAAGTGATCTGCTTTTTCAAAAGAGAGTGTCCACACTGATTGGATGCTCTCTCATATAAAAAGCCACCTGGAACTACTTCAACCATGCCATTAGGTCAGCAGTTGCTTCCGGGTGCTGTTGCCTAAGGCTAGCTGAGACACATGCTTAAAGGGACTTCCCTGGACAGCCATTTCTCAGGTTTTGCTGCACACTTGCCTACCTCTATGAAGGACAGCAAAGCGTTAGCAGTGCATGCTCTGATTGCCCAGCTTTGTTGGGCGCCACAGCCTTTTTTTTTTTTTTTTTTTTTTTGCTATGGAGCTGAAGCTGCCCCTGGCCCCACACAGCCATGATGCAGATTCTGCAGCAGCTTCAGCAGACCGTCTTGACGATCCTACTCCACCTTGACTCAGAGCTCATCTGTGAGTCCCTCTGCCTGGTTGCAGGAGCAATGCCCTTGCATCTCACCCTATAGTTGAGAGACAATTCTGGCGGCTGGATACCAGTTCTGACTGGAGGGACCATCTGGTCATGGAGCTGTGGGATGACCAGCAGTGGCTCAACAACTTCCACATGTGGAAGGCCACCTTCTTGGAACTGTGTGTCTGGCTCACACCTGCCCTCTGGAGACACGACACCTACCTGCAGCCCACCATCTCCCTGGAGAAGTGGGTCACTATTGCCATCTGGAAGTTCGCCACCCCCAGTGGCTACTGGTCAGTGGGCCACCAGTTCGGTGTGGGGAAGACCACCATCGGGATTCTCCTCATGGAGGTAAGGCACTCTCTGGCTACAATCCCTGCAGGGGAGGGGAGGTGCTGGAAAAATGGGACCCTAGGGATAAGGGTGTGGGGGGATGTGGAGTGGGGGTGGGGGGAAGGCCCCTCCCTGGCAGGGCTGTGTGAGAGCAGCCTCATAGGGGGTGGTTCCAGAGGTGTTTGAGGGTGGGAGGTGAGGGACGGACACCTACCAAGGGCTCAGGCACTCCCTCTTATTCTATATTTTGTATGTTTCTTTGTCTCCTTCTGTAGTTTGTGAGAGCCAACAACTCCATCCTGCTGCACAGGGTCATCTGCCTGGGAGACCTGGAGCCAATTGACGCCAGATTTGTTGCCCTGGGCTTCCCAAACTGTGGAGGAGCGAGCGATGTGACCCACATTCTGATCTGTGCACCAGTACATTAACAGGAAGGGATATTTCTCCATGGAGCTGCAGGCCCTGGTCAATCACCATGGACAGTTTCTGGACAGTTTTGTAGGGTGGTCGGTTTGGGCACATAAAGCCCGCATATTCAGGAACTCTAGCTTTTACCACAAGCTAGAGGCTGGCACATTCTTCCTCCATCAAGACTTTCGTGTATTGGATGTACAGATGACACTGTGCACCGTCACAGATGTGGTCTACCCGCTCATGCCCTGGCTCATGAAGCCATACATTTGCCACCTGGACCGAACAAGGGAACAATTCAATGCACACCTCAACCGGGCCTGCATGCAGGTCGAATGAACCTTCGAAAGTTCAGGTGCTTCCTGACCCGCCTCGGCATGGGGGAGCGCAACATCCCTGAGATGGTTGCAGCATGTTGTGTTCTCCACAACATTGTGGAGAGCAAAAGGGAGGCCTTCCTCCCGGGGTGGGGGGCAGAAGCTGGCTGGGAGGGACGGGCCTTCAAACAGCAATAGACAGTTGCCATCTACCTGGCCCATCAGTTGGGGGTGTGCATCCAGGAGGCCCTGAGGGAGAGTTTCTCTAAAGGACCCCTGGAACTCTCCCCAGAACCTCCCCAGTGGGGGCCTGTGCCTTGCCCCCTATACCTTTCCCACCACAACCCCTCCCTGCCTCCCTTCTCTGTACAAATAATAAAAACAACAGTTATGAGTTATACAATGAAAACTTTGTATATTTTTCAACAAAAACTATCTGGGGAGGAGAGGGACCGAGAACCTGGATGGGAAAGTGAGGAAGGGGAATCAGGGCTGTGAGTGGTGTGTGGTGCGGCTGCAAGTGCCTCCTTGGGTCCAGGGACCTCAACAAAATCAGAGTTGGATGGGGCCTGGGACAACAGGGGGGTGAGCGGAGTGGGGTCAGGTCTGGCCGGGGGGCAGTGGGAGGGGGCATGGGCTGGGCAGGGAGAGTGGGAGTGGAGGAGCAGGAGTGGGAGGGAGTGGGAGGAGGGAGGGCTAGAGTGGAGACAGGAGCTGGATGAGCCAATGGTGGCACACACGTTTTCGCCCTTCCGCACGAGCTGGTCCCACATGCGATTGTGCCACTCGGCATCATTGCAGACCTCTTGGACCAGGGTTTGCTGCATGTCATGCAGAACTGCAACGTGCTCTCTCATGAGGTCCTCGTGGACCCTCCAGTCCTTGTGGCTCCCCTGGATTCAGGCAGATGCCTGTGATAATGTGGATTGCCCCTCAGCAATGGCTGATCTGACTACGGAGGACAAGAGGGAGAGGCGGTCAGTTATCCATGGAGACATTGTCCCTGAGGCTGTGCCCTCCTCTGTGAGCAGCAAGCAACTATCCTTGGAGCAGGGGACGGTGATGTCTCGAGAGTAAGGCCATGTGTGGGCTGCACAGCAGACCATGCCACACTGGGGACCCAAGGTGCCCAGGGGACCATTCTGCCCACTTCCCCCATGGAGAAGCAGGCCAGGGAAGTGTCTGGCCACAGTGGGAGCCAATGTGTGGGAGAGGGACCTGGAGTGGCCTGGCCCTCCCTGGGACCTGCACACACACCTGCACCTGGCAGCACTGTCCGCCTGAGAGCGTGGTGCCTCATACATGCGGGAATGGCTGTTTGTGGCACTTCTTGGTGTGTGTGTTGTGCCCAGCCTGCTTCCCACAGTGGCTGGCAGATGAGGATGTTCCTCCCATGGGTCGGATATGTGTGGGGCCTATGAGCCTGTGTGTGCTCCTGGGCTGGCTCTGAAGACCACAAAGTGCACACTGCTGCTGCATGTGCTTGCACATTCACGGACAGCTGCACACTGTCCAGGCTGAGCATGTCGAGCGACGATCACATCCCATGCCCTCTGAGCCCGCCTACACCATGCTGTGCATGGGCGAAACTGAGAGCACTCACCTGATGATCCCTCACCAGCATCAGATGATGCCTGGGAGATTTCCAGGGCCTGGGGTATCAGCTCCAGGCTGAGGGTGACGACACTGCCAGTGTCCTCCTCCTCCTGCAGTTGTTGTTCTTCATCGTCATTGTTGTCCTCCTCAAGGAGCTCCAGGCAGGCAAGCATGGGTGTCTCCATGCCCAAGTCCACCAGTACAGGTGGGGAAAGGGCTTCCCCACCTCCAGGATCTGGTGCAGTTCTTTGTAGTAGGGGCAGGGGTGGGGTCCTGCCCTGGAGCAAGAGCAGTGCTCCCTGGCCTCGGCGCACCATTACTGGAGCTCCTTCACCTTGCTTCGTACTTGGTCCAAGATGCAGCGGTGGTGTCCCCTCTGGGCCAGAGTCTCAGCCATCTGGCCGTAGATGTCAGCATTTCACCTCTGTGAGCAAAGATCCTGCATAGTTTCCTCTTACCCCAGAGCTCCAGGAGAGACAGGATCTCCTTCCTGGATCAGGAGGGCACCCAGCATTTGGTGTCCCTGGGTGGGTACTCAGAGCCCTAGTAGCCATGGGTCAGCAGGCCTTTAGCAGTCAGAGCCATGCGGTCAGGGTGCTGCTGCAAAGCCAGCTTCCTGCCACATAGCTAGTCCAGGATTCCTGCAGCTTTAAGAGCTGGCAGGAGACAGGAACTATAGAGCTGTGATTAGAGTGGACATACTGTCCACCAGGGCACCTGTGCTTTTTTCCTGGAGGCCTCTTCTTTGAAAAAATGCCCTCGTCTATGTCCACACATGTCTTTTTCCAAAAGAGCTCATTCAGAAAAGGTGTTCTTCCTCGTACAATGAGGTTTACCAATGTTGGTAAAACCCCTGCATTCTTTCCATTTTCTTTTGAAAGAACACAATAGCAGTGTGGACCTAAGTGAATTTTTTTCAGAAAAACGGCCATTTTTCAAAAGAAAAAATCTGCAATCTGGACGCACCCTGAAATCTCAGGTTTGGCAATGGGTTTTGCATTTCAAAATGTTTCCATGTGCCGCTGCACTGGAAGATGTGTATAACCACAGAATGCATGCAAATATCATATTAAGCACACACAATTACTCTATAATCTATGTACACATACAAAAACTAATTTCTCTTAGGCTTTATCCAACATCCTTGTCATAACCATGCTGTGAAACTATCTCAGGACTAAAGAATGGTCTTCTACAACATAGGTAGGCGCTAAGGCCCAAAGCTGACTGCCGTAGCATAAAGGAGGACGGGGACATAGAACACAATATTAACTAATAGGTCATACATATGTACCTGATATTGTCCATATGTCACCCAGCTTCTGCTAAAACAGCTTCATTCTCCCTACAGCTTTATAAGACAAAAGAATAAACTGTTGCATAATAAAATACAATGTATCTTACAGACACACAACACAGTGGTTTTAATTTTTGTGAGCCTGAATTGTCTGGGTGGTCACTGCCCAATAGGTTTTGGTGATGCTGAAGTAGTTGCACTCAGCACCTTATAGGTGGTGTGTAGGCCTGCCTAGAATTGGGTCCTGTCAGCTATAAAAGATACAGGTACAAATGTGTTTAGTAAAGCTCCTTGCAGTGTGCATTGAGCCAGGAAACCATGTGATGGAATACGCTATGAGAGCTTAGTCAATTTTATCCAGTGCTGAAGTGCTGCGAATTCCAAGTAATGCCTTAATAGTTTGAAAGTTCATTTTTCCCACCAGCTCTAGAAGAGCAGCAGTTAAAAGTAATGCAAAACAATAAAAGAAAAAAAAATTCACAAAAAAGTAGACTCACTATTGCGGATACTACAGCAAGCAACCAAAGAGCTCCTAGTTTGCAGTTGTGGTTGGATCAGTAACTCCTATGTGACCAGCAACTCCCATGTGAGTATATACACATCACTAGCACAGCACAGCAAGCCACGAGAACTCAATTGGGTGTCATGTGCATGTTTATCTGTAATGTTCTAAGTTTGGATGCTGCATCTGACCCATGACTGAACTGCAGGGAATTTTCTAGACATCAGTGGGAACAAGCTTATTGATTTCAGTACAAACTGGAAAAATAGAAAAGGCAAATTCATAGACAAAATCCAGGCTCCCAGACTGCCTGGTATTTTGGAAAGAAGAAACTGCCACCCACACAAATAATAGACAACAGCATCACTTGCTGTGGGAGGAGAGTCTGCCATTTGGACACTGCCAATGGGGAAAAAAATAAAGGAGCGAGAACCTCACAGGGCACTCTGTAGCAGAGAATCAGGGGGCAGTGGCTGAGGAAAACAGAATTAATGTAGGAAATGGGAATCAGGACGTTTAGAAGGCCAGGGTGGGAGTGGAGCAGAAGTAAGTTGAAGGATGAGTTGTAATGGGGAAAGCAAGCAGGCTGGGGATGTAGAGGCAGGAGGAAGCATAGACACACAAAAAAACTGGGGAGGAGTCATTGGGGTAGTAGTGACAGGAAGGGGTGATAAGGGAAGTCATTGAAGCAAGGCCCCAGGTTAGAGTGAGCAGCAATGAGGAAGAACCAGGGACCAAAAGAGGTGTGAAGAAAACCATTCTCGTGGGAGTGGGGCCATGGAGTCGAGGGAGTCAGGGGAGCCCCTGAACTAGAGCAGGATGGGTAAGTGGTCCACTGAGAGCCTATGTGGTGGAACTGGAGGAATGTAAAGAGCCCCCAGTATGGAAGTTTTGATGTTTTTGACCCTAGTTTAGCCTCCCTGTATCTTAATTTACTAATTCATAAACTCTTGTGTAGCACCTTACACGTGACTGGATGGTACCCCTGCTCCATGAGAATGAGGGGCAGAAGACCTTTACAGCCTAGCACAGTCTACTCCTGTTTCACAGGCTACCTCTTTATCAGTCTGCACAAATGACTAAAGAATTGATTAGGAAGTGGGGGGAAACTAGACTATCCATTTCAATGTCTTGGCCAGTTAGTCGTTGGGGGAAGTCATCAGCACTGAGTTCAGAGTTTGTGTAGATTACATCCCTTTCTTTTCCTTGTGTGCAAGGCATGGACCAGATTCACCAGACCACAATTTGGTTCCTGCCTTGCTGGAGCAGTGAAACTACAGATGGTCCCCTACTCAGGGGCTGGTGGGAAAGTAAAAAAGCAGTTCAGTGACTTCAGTATGGCTGCTCATGGAGAACCTTTCTACTCACTGTGTAAAAGTAGATTGTTACCTTTACTTAAGATATGGCTCCAGCTATTTCTCGAAAAAAAAAACTTCAATTACATCCACACTGTAGTCACGTTGTTTTGAAAGAAAATCCAAAGAACAGCTCGGTTTTTCCAACACTGGTAAACCTCTTTCTACAAGAAAGAAGCCTTTTTCTGAAAGCTCTTTTGGAGAAAGGCATGTGTGGATAGGGAAAAGGGAGTTCTTTTGCAAGAAGAGGAAAAAGCACAGGTGCCCTGGTGGCCATTCCACCCATAGTAATCACAGCTTACATGTGAGATAGCATCTATTCAGTGCGAACGCTATCTTTCGACAAAGCAGATTGCTTTTTTTGATGCACATAGGCACTGTGGATGCTGTCTTTCAGAAGAATTTTTTTCAGAAGATCTCTTCCAGAAAAGCTTCTTCCAAAAGAAGCCTGTAATCTAGACATAGCACTTTCTAGCCAAGAATGTCAAAGGACTTTGAGGCTATGTGAGGTCAAACTATTATTGTTAGTATTGAGAGAATGGCACTTTGCAATGTAAGGAACATCTGTGTGTGTATTATCCACAGGATGTGGATGAACCTGAACTGGGGGATTTTTTTTTTTTGAGCTTTTTCCTCTCTCAACATAGCTATTTTACTTTGAAGTATTTTCTGGATTTGTTTGCCAACTAAAAATGTGCTGCTTTCACTGCTTTTATGAACATCCCCTCACTGGCATATCTGCATATAATTTAAGATTTACAGCAGATTATTCTGTTTTGGCAGCCTTAACATAAACACTATTGTAGGAATTACATTTTTATAAGCCTGACTAATTGTATTGGTAGTGCTTAAACAGAGGTCCTGTAGCAACTGCTTCCACGGCACTTGAGCAGTCCAGGACATTTAAGCAGCAACACTATGATTTAAACGAGGGACCGGCAATCTACGGTACATGTGCACCACAGCCCTCTCTCTCTCCACCTTGCAGGATTGCTAATGGTGCAGGGGGCTCCCGGTCTGGCCACGCCACCTCCTACTCCTCCGGACTGCTTGTTAGTATGGTGGCCACCACCGTCACTAATGGGGGGGGGAGCCGAGCAGGTCTACGGTAAAACCCAGCAGGGTCGTTCCCAGACCTCCACACCTCAGAGCTGTCACTTCAGCCCTGGCAGGGGCCTTGTGGCACTGCAGGATGGGACATGCTCAGGTTTGATCTATGCACTGCCACTCTCTCTTCTGCTGCCCCCCATCCTGCTAGGGAGAGGCATTGAGCCAGGTCTGACACCTCCCCACCACTATGCCAGGATCCCTGCTGCAAGGAGAAGGAGGGGGTTGAACTCCTCTTTCCCACCCCACTGGGGGTACGGTAACACACTGTTTGGAGGCTTTCCCTGCTGCAAGGGGGTGCAAAGTCAATTAAGTGTCCCCCACAACCTCTTATCCCCATACTCCAATACCTCTCACTCAGTCCTCTTCTCCCACCAAGACCCACACACTCCCAACTTGCTCCAACAACCTTCCTTGCTCCTGTACCCTCCCTCCTGGCTTTCAAATACCCTCAAATACCCTCTCTCCTGCAGCATCTCTCTTGGTCAGACTCCCTCCCTTCTGATCAGACACCCTACCCCCAGACTGTTCTTACATCCACCGTTGCTCCCGCACCCTTTCTCCTGGCCACACATTGCACCCTCCTTTGCTCCTGATCCCTCACCCTGCTCTCAACCTGATTCTGAACCCTACCTCCCACCAAAACCTCGCAACCTCTCCCCTTTCTGCACCCCGGCTCCTGCTCAAATTCTGCACCCCATACCTATCCCACACACTGGAATTCCTGTCCCACACACTGAACCCCTCATTTTTGTCCCACCCCAGAGACTAAGAGGGCCCATAAAATCCACTAACTCCAGAAAAGTAAATCTGGCCTATGGGAAGCCCTGAACCCCAGTCCTCCCTGTCCCTCCATTTCCCTCACCCCATGGAGGCTGGCGCACCAGAGGAGTGAGGTGTCTTAGTTTGGGGCCACATCAGTGAGGGTTGGGGATTTTGGGGAGGTTTTTTTTTTTGCTTCTCACTTGTATGGTTCCCAATTGATTTTTCTGTGTATCAGTGCCCCCCAACCCTAAAAAGTACCCCCCCATCCCTGCCATAAATAAAGAAAACATGGGAACCTTTTGTGTTGGACATAAATTTATATTTTACTTTATTTAAAATTAAGCTTAATAAACTAACATGATAAAGTTAAAATGCTTGATCTGTTTAATAATTTAAATTAAACCGTTCTCCCTAGCTGCAGCTGGTACAGAAAAAATGATCACTGTAACTAACCTGCCCTTGTCCCCACTGCTCCCGGTGCGTAGATCCATCAGTAGAAGTGAATAAGTCAAATTTTGCACTGGAAGGCTGCTGACCCCTGTCTTAAACCAACATTAAAGAGCAATATTCAGGTTGTGGAAAGTATACTACATAAAAACAGATTATTGTGAGAATCTTGCTTGTTTGGCAGTTGTCCTTTCTCTTGATGATAGGGTATCTCTTGGAGAATAGGGTCTGGAAGCAGGGAAAGTGCATGATTTTGCATAATTGACTTTATTTAAGGCTACACTTCAAAATCATTCATATATCTTAAATCATACATCACAGAACAGAATTGAAAGAACTTTTTTCCTATGGAGCACTAGCGCACTTCAGCTCCATGAGCTGTCTGTTATTTAGGGTCCTTCTTAAATTCATTTATCTTCACAATACCAGTCAGACATTGCAATGCTGAGTGGAGAGATGACTGAATAACTTTAAAATTCTTGCTCTAAGCATCTCTTTGCCTCATTTCACCACCATTAAAACAATGCTAAATAGTACTTCTTTACCTCACGTGGATGTTACAGCTGTGAGGTACTTAAAAGTGGTGTGGTTCCTCACACATTTGTAGTCATATATATTTATACACCACAGAATATTTTGCAGACATGAATTTAGGTGTTAATAAGATTAATACCCAGCTCTTTTGTAATGCTTTTCAGAAGAAGATCTCAGTCCACTTTACAAATAGAGCAAGCATCATTATATACACTTTATACTTGGCGAAACTGAGTCCCATACAAAAGACATGACTTAGACCCCAGAGATTCCCATAGGATCTTTTGGGGACCCTATCAAGAGGAAGGGGTGCCATCCATGTTGGCCCCACCACCCTTCATGTTATGCATGATTGGCTTCCCTATAGGTGTCAAAGTATGCATGACTATATGGATAGATAGGAGAATTCTGCACTGAGATGTAAGATCCTGAATGGAGAGCTCCCTCACCTCCTTATATTTCAACAGAGGTAAGGAAAACAGCAAGAAAGGGTGAGAATCCAGCAGTACAGGAAAGTAAGTGTAGTGGAACTGAGACTTTGGTACCCATGAGTAGTGAGCAGCCTGGTTCAAGAAACACCAATGGTCTCTCAGACTTCAGTTTGCACTGTACCAAGGGTCTGACTGGAGGAATATCAACAACAGAGATGTGCTCAATCGTACCAGTCTGGAGGAGGGTTTATCATTTTCCTCCTTGATTCTTTTAGATGGTACCAGGTGTGACAGATCTAAGCCAGGAGCCTGCCACACTCTGGTGGAAGGCAAGTATACAGGGCACTGGATAAATGGTTTTCTCTTTCCAGAGTAATCTTTTAGAGCCTGCTGCAATAAAATGAAGGCAGGAAAACACATGGGGCTAATTCACTATATTGCTTCTTCAGACAAGTCACTCAACACCTGCAGTCAATTACAGCCAGTGGAGTTGCTTTACAAGGCCTCCCCTAGGTAAGGAGAAGGGGAAGACAAAGGATGATTGACCAGAAAGAGAAAAGGGAGGAATAAGAAGCTATGTGTGAGTGGAGAGCTGAAGAAGACATTTTGGAGGGGTTGTTTGCAGAGTAGTGGACAGGTCCAGGTTACCCCCAGACTTTCTCCCATACCAACACAGAGCCTGTCCCAAGAACAGAGACCAGGACTATCAAGGGGTTTTCATCCCAAAACCATGGACTAGACTGTGATGAGTATGGCCCACTAAGAAGAGGTCCCTGCCTCCTGTGAAGAGAAAGGTTGTGTATAGAACCACAGCAAGTCTCTGAGGCTAATATTATCCATCAGTAGTGCGAGACCCATGGGGCACGGCCAGAACTTTGCCACACAGGGTTCTGTCTGAATCAAGTTTCTCCTTAGAACTCCTGGATTTTCTGGTCCTGCCCATACCAGAATGACAGTCTTTTGCCTGTATGGTACCAAGCCAAGAAGCTAAGGCTCCTGAAACCATGGACTTATTAGGGACCCAAGACATTTTGAGAACAGGGCCCTTATGATGGGAGTCAGAATTCCTCTTCTTTGGAACTTTCACAGAGGCTGTGTCTAGACTGCAGTGTTTTTTTTTAAGTAGCCTTTCTTTGAAAAAACTTCACCTGTGTCTAGACTACAGCTGCGTTCTTTCGCAATTAAATTGAAAGAACACGGCTTTTCTTTCAATGGCGGTACTCCTCATTTCACAAAGAAGAACACTTTTTTTTCAAGTGTTCTTTCGAAAAAAGGCGTTCTTGAATTCAAACGGGGCTTTTTCGAAACAGAGCATCCAGAAATCCTGGGTGCTCTCTTTCAAAAAAGCGGCTCACTTTTTCGAAAGAAGAGGTTGCAGTTTAGACGCTCTCTTTTGAAAGAGGCTTTTTCGAAAGATTCTTTCAAAAAAGCCTCTTTCGAAAGAGGCTTGTAGTCTAGACGGACCCTGAGGTTATAAGAGTTCTTCCCTTTCTTAGGAAAGATTTGTGCCATGGTCAAAGGGATGCTGGACTTTCCTGGGAACAGATGCCCACAGGACTCTACAGTGAGACTAGTGCGGATGGAGTGCTCCTTTTGACATACTTCCATCTGTTTTTTTCTTGCCCTGATGACTCTCCCAGTCAGTGAAGGTCATTGAGAATGTCCATTGTTAACCATGGTAAATTCAGAGAGAGGTAATGTTTGAATGCAGGAGAGCAGAGCATGCGCTAACAGAGAATAAGGATTCTGGGAGTGAGAAAGAGAAACAAAAATAAGCATCTCGTTGCTTACCAAACGACTAAATTATAAACAAGATGTTAGCCCCATCACACTTGAAACAAACACACTAGGGCTACAGCTCAGGCTGAGGTAGTTGAGAAGGAACTCTCAGGGTGGCTCACAAATGCAGCTCTATATATCCTTGTGCTTGGCAGGAGCCTATATAGAACTCATGGAAAGCAGAGCAGACGCTGCTAACAGAAAATCACTGATCAAGTTCTTCAGCGGCACGTGTGTAACTGAAGTGGCACACGCACAGGGATTCTATTCTAAGAATTTCAGCTTTCTTTAGAAAAAAAATAAGCTTCATGGTTACAAAGGAAAATGTGAAAATAAATGTGACTATAAATGCTCAAATTCCAAAAACTACAATTCTATTTTTTTAAATCTCTGGTTTCACACTCATCATTTTGGAAGACTTGACTCATGATTTTTGAGCATTTGGAGCTGGCAGCTTACATATCAGCGGCCATTACATTAAAAAAAGCAAGTGTCACCAATGTGTTTTACTTGGAATTTGGCCAGGATCACATGGCTAACAATTCCTACTCACTCTGAAAGTGCTACTGAATCTTCAGTGACCACTGCACAGGGCTTCTGTTTTACATCTCATCTCAGTTTCGTAATGCAGTAATATAAAATAACCAATTCTGATGATATCTTCACATTGGAATCCTGCAATTCCTTTTTCAAATGGTTGTGTGGTATTGCCGTACATGGTCAAAGTACCTTTGCCTGCATTTTTCTATCCTTTTATTTTTCACAAATGTTATATAAGGCTTAATGAACATTGAAGGATTTTGAAAATCTCAGATAAAGGTGATTTGGAAGTTAGTTGATCTTGCTAATAAACAAACAAATCAAAATTTCTCTTGTGAGCCCTCTTCTATCTAGCCTATGCTGGTGCTGTTTTCACAAAGCTACCACCGCCTCCAAGGTTATTTTACTGTTATCTTCCCAAGGATAAACAGGAGAGTCTCAGCTTTATTTATACCATTACTGATGTAAATGTCATCCTATCACCAGCTTTGATCATTTTAAAATGTGCAATCTTAACACCACAAATCAATAATAAAAAAGAAATCCATAGGCTTCCTAACAATGTTAGAACTAATATTGTGTAACTGGAAATCCACGGCTTCAATTAATAGGAATATATGGCTTCATTTTGTAGGTGCAACCTTTACATTTGAAAGTTCCATGAAATATGGGATCCCACTGGTACAATAATTATGCTGTGCCTGAAAGACATCATTAGTTTATTATAACAAAACAGTAACTCTAAATGTTAAACTGTCTTATGCTAGTTAAATGTTAGTTCTCAGTTTCTTTGGTGATTGCTGCATCTTCCTTCAGTTTAATATGAGGTTGTCATACTGCCAGGCACCTCTGAGGACTGCAGACTATATACTGCCTCTCCTCTGACTCCCCTAATGCTCTGCTGACATCACAGTTTCTTTGTGTTTCTAAGTAGCTTAATTTTCTGGGCACCACATTTCAAGAAAGACATGGAGAAATTAGACAAGATCCAAAGAAGAGCAACAAAAATGATAGCTAGAAAACATGACCTATGAGGGAAGACTGATAGACTTGGGCTTGTTTAATATAGAAAAGAGAAGACTGAGGGAGCCATGATAACAGTTTTCAAGTATGTAAAAAGGTGTTACAAAGAGAAGGAGAAAAATTGTTCTCCTTGGCCTCTGATGATAAGAAAAGACGCAATGGGCTTAAATTGCAGCAAGGGAAGTTTAGGTTGGAGATTACGAAAAACTTCATAACTGTCAAGTTAGTTAAACACTGGAATAAATTGCCTAGGAAGGTTGTGGAATCTCCATCACTCGAGATATGTATGAGTAGGTACGATAGACGTCTATCAGGGATGATCTAGATGGTGCTTGGTCCTGCTGTGAGGGTAGGGGACTGGACCTGATGATCTCTCGAGGTCCCTTCACATTCTAGTATTCTATGATTCTAGCCTATGATTCTATAATTCTCAAGATCACCTTGATTGATCAGCCCTTCAGCCTTCGTATAGATTACGCCAATCATAACATGTCTTCCATTCTTCTCACATCCTGGCCTTCCTTCTCCATGTGTGGCTGAGTCTTTTCATGATAAAATCTTCCCATCTCTTCAGAGGGTGGCTGCGTGGTTGTTTCAGTTTCTATGGGTACCTCTTGGTGACAGCTGTCACTATCAATTGTGGTCCATCAATTGTCAGTGAGCTTCACTATATGCCTGGCCCATGGCATTTTACTGTATCTGCTCTCAAGAACAACATCCTGCATGCCATTCTGCTCTCTAATCCCTTCATTTGGTACTCAGTCATGGATTGAAAGTCCCAGAATTCTTCTTTCCATTGTTCTCTCATGACAGGCAACTACTTACTAATAAAAAATGTGGGCCCCGTTTGGTACCTACATCTTGACTTTAGGTAGCTAAGCCCCACTTTGGCTTCCCTGAACTATGTAGGTATCTTACCACAAAAATTAGGCACTAAGTTAGTTTACCTACACATTGATATTTTCATCTTTAATCATGTACACTGAAAATAATAAACACTCTAGGGGCCTAAGAACCTATCTTCTGTCTCATCCCCAGAGCAATTCACAGATCAGGGAAGAGAGGCATTTGATCATCTAAGTTGCATGTGAGGCCCAAGCCAGTATGTAACTGCTTAGCATGCCTGAGAGGCCTGATTCTCTAGACATGCTAAGCAATTGCCTACAGGATCAGGACCCTCAGCCCCAAGGAGAGGATGCTACCCTTTATTAACTGTATCTCAGTTCTCAGGGTGTTCTCCTAGGATGCGGGAGACCCTCAGTGCAAGTCTCCCATCTACCTTGCAAGGGGAAAGGATTTGATCAAGGTCCTGACTTAAATTGTAGGCAACTAGCAAATAACAGGAACAGGAGCCTCAGTAAGATGCCTATTCTCACTGTAATAGGAAAGACGGGGAGCAATTCATATGACAATATTTTATTCTTTAGTGTCTTAAGGTTAAGTGTTGTGGTGCTTGGCATTAAAATGCCTACATCCTTTAGTTGATCCTGCCAAAAGTCTTTAGTTGCGTTATGATTCTATGATTAGGGCACGGGTGGGAGTGCACTTGGTGAGTTTCAGCAAAGAAGATGGCTGAATGATGTGGTGGGTTGGGGGAAGCTTGGAAGCTGCTGAAGGAAATGGAAGAGGTAGTATCAGTCCCCTTGACTGAGGGGGTGTGTCCGCAGTAATTTAGGGGTAATTTTCACCTCCCAACTATCATTAGCTGACCATAAAACAACAATAACCGAGTAAGAATTTTGTAAGCTCTGAGCCAGAGCCAGAGGTTAAAAATCTTTTTGGCTGTGGACCTTTCTACTCTTAGCCATGCTTTTGCTATCTCAAGTTTACACTATTAAGATGCACTCTGTATGGGGCTAACCCTTTAAACCTTTGGGTACATCTACACTGCACACTTATTTCAAATACGCTATTCCGGAAGAAATACTCTGAAATAGCTTACTTTGAAATATCACGTCTACACTACAGGGAAGCCTCAAAATTAGTCTGAGCCAGAGTCCTCTAATGTGGACATGCTACCTTGATTTAGTGCCCCAGGAAGCACTGGGGAGTAATTAGTTTGAATGGCTCTGGGAAGGAGCAATTTTGAAATAACAGCAATACAGCGTCCACACTACAGCTATTTCGAAATAGGTACTTCATAATAGGCATTATTTCTCATGGAATGAGGTTTACAAAAGTCAGAATAAACTGTCTGTTATTTCAAATTTATTTTGAAATAATGGAATTGCTGTGTAGATGCTCACCTTTATACTTTGAAATAACGTCAGTTATTTCGAAATAACTGCTGTGTAGAGGCACACTTTCTGGGCAAAGAGCAAAGCAGGATTAGAAGTAGGTTAAATATGTTTTCAAAGCACATGTACACTGTGGGAGTGAAAAGGAGATGTTTTGTTTTTGGCTGGCTAGCAGAAAATGTTGAACTCATTGAGTTGAGGCATTTGTCCCTCATAGAGTATTTGGTTTATTAATATTATAGTATAACATTAAATTGTCACACACTTCATGCTTCTGCATTTCAATTTAAATAAACAAAAAGGATGAAATCTGTACAAAATCTTCCTAATAAGGATTTCCCTGAGATCATTCCAATTGATCCCTGCAGATCACCCAGGGTCTCCATGGAATCTAGTGAAGAGAGATGTTAGGACCATCTGTCTCCATGCCTGTCCTTGGCCTGTTGTGCTCTGCTGTTTCACTTTCTGCCTGTGAAATGCCAATAAAGGTGGGTTGATAGGTCGCCTCCAGCAGCTGGATGGGTCATGGAGTGATGCAGAAAAGGTGTTTTAGGGGATAGGTGACCCATTCATCTTTAAGCCACAACCAACTTTAAATGTGTCAAGCATTTGTCCATTAGTCATTTTAACAATAACTGAGGAAGCAGTGAAGCTATTCTTTCCCGGGATATGTTTTACTTCTGGAAACACAATGTAATTCTCACACTTGTGCAGTAAGAACTTGAGACCTGGTTCTGGAAGTGGATTTATTGCCCAGACCCTCATAAACTTCTGTGTAGAAGACTTTTAGCAAACAAGAAATGAGTTAATGTATTCCTGTTGACAAGCTTTGCCTTTCAGCCAGAGTCACGATGGAGAACCAATTTCTGCTTGCTTTACTCATGTAAGTACACTTATTGCCTCCAGTAGGAATGCTCACTTGAATGGGGTGATCGGGTTAAGGTCAAGAGTGAGGATTAAATGTGGCTTCTTCCTCCCAGGACATCAGGAGCTGAAAGCACTGTGGAGCTTCAGATATTTCTCAGGTGGTAGAGAGGAATCTGTCTGTTAATCACATCTAGCTTAACGGTTAGCTGCTTCTATCCTTTTGGCCAACATCCAAGCCTGTTTCACAAAATTACTGCAAAGTCACAGAGACCAGCTGACCTGAAGGTGACACACTTTCTAACAGAGAGATGATAGAGATACATAAGGAACCAGGATACGTGATTCAGCAGGTTCATAATATAATATTGTAAGAGCCCGTTTAAACTTATACCACTTTTGTTCTAATGCACTGGAGTACAAAATTATTTACAAGCTCAGCTCTGTGGGTTTATTGGACTCACTCATCCCTGCCTGCAAGGAAAGGCTTCAGGATAGAACCACAGATTTATTGGATACCAAAGTATGAGTGTTTGTTCTCCCTCTAGCATCTGGAGACTGCAGTATTACTTACTTTAAACTGAATTTGCTTTGATACAGAGCTCACTAACCAGTGATAATCTACACCCAGCTTCCTTGCTGATAGATCAGCCAACACATATTTCCCTCCACAGGGAACTGCCTTTAACCCAGCCCATGCAGCCTTTCAGCATACTAACCTATGTTTTCCCTAAGCTCTTTAAAACATGCTCTGTTCTGAGCTTTCCAAACTCCCAGCCTCCCACGCACGTTCCCTGCTTACACATTTGCCTTAGTCAAAGAAACTGCAAGTGCCAAACAAATCCCCACTTTCACCAGATTTCACCTGGTGCACCCAACTACAATCCCTTAGGATAATCATTAGCCTGTGTTAATTATGGCAATCAGCTTACCCATTCTGACCTAATTAAAACTAATTAGATTTCCCTTTTATTTCAGAACTGCCTTTCCCTAGTGAGACTTTACATACTTTTTTTCCCAAGTCTTAAAACTCCTCAAATAATTTTGCATTTCATCCACAGCACCCTTGATATTAAGAGGTCAATTCTCTTAGGACGTACTGCTGATCCTCTTACAGAGTTAAGCCTAAAAGAATCAAGGTATCTTTACCTAGATTTAAAAAAAAAAAGGAATTTAGGTGCTGGAAGATGTAGACAGGCATCTACTGGGATTTTCAAAGCACCCAAGCCCAGATGAACAAAGGGACATGGCTGTGCTGAGCATTGTAATGTCTAATTTTTAGGGGCCTAGAAAAACCACAGGCTCAACACTGTGATCCACAAAGCCAACACGCTAGGTGAGCGAGTCCTAAGGTATCCATCATGCTTCATTTTTTGAACATAAACATCTAAGTCCTGTCCCTTATTTTGGAGGTAGGTACCCAACTCCAGACTTCCAGAAGATAATTATTTATATTTACTCTCAGGAAAATGAGGGAAGGTAGGTATTCATCTGCCTAAAATCACACGGGGAGTCTGAAACCAAATGGGAAGGGGGAGTGAAGGAACAGGAAAGGCACTCAGGGTACATCTACACTGCACAATTATTTTGGAATAAGCTATTCTAGAAGAAATACTCCAAAATAGCTTATTTTGAAATAGCACGTCTACACCTCAGGGAAACCTCAAAATTAGTCCCAGGCAGGCTCCCCTAATGTGGACATGCTACCTTGATTTAGAACCCCAGGAAACACTAGGGAGTAATTAATCTGAATGGCCCTGGGGAGGAGCTATTTTGAAATAACTGTAGTGTGGGCGCTCCACTACTGCTATTTTGAAATAGCTACTTCGGAATAGGCATTATTCCTCGTGGAATGAGGTTTACCGAAGTCGGAATAAGCCATCCATTATTTCAAATTTATTTTGAAATAATGAAATTGCTGGGTAGATGCTCACACTATTTCGGAGTAACGGACATTATTCTTAAATAATTTTGCGGTGTAGACATATCCTTAGAGCATTATGCCCATTGGAGAGGGTACTCACCAGATATAAGGGATCCCCAAGTCATACAACCATCTTCTCCCAAAGAAGAAAAACTGTTTGATCAATGATCTGCCGGTGTCCTAGCCATTAGGCCATAGAAACTTTCTAACTCTTTTCCCTGACCTACTTAATATTTAACTATTCAATTGTTGCATTGAATTGGACAACTTTAGCAGGATGAATTGAGGGAGTCCCACTTAAGAATAGTCCATAGCCTCCTGATTAGAGCACTCACTAAGGGTATGTCTACACTACAGAGTTTTGTTGGAAAAATGGCTGTTAATCTGACAACTTGAGGAATATCCACACTGCAGTCACATTCTTCTGAAAGTACATTGAAAGAAAAGAGGTCTTTTTCCGACGTTGATACTCTGCTTTCTATGGGGAAGAAGACTTTTTCTGAAAGAGCTCTTTTGGAAAAAGGCTTGTGTGGATAGGGAGGAGAGTTTTCTTTCAGAAGAAGAGGCCTCCAGGAAATAACATAGGTGCCCTGGTGGCCACTCCGTCCAAAGTAATCACAACTCTGTATTTCCTGTCTCCTGGCCCCTCTTAAAGCTGCAGACACGCTGGACAAGCCTTGTGGCAGGAAGCCGGCCTTGGAGCAGCACCCTGACTGCGCAGCTCTCCCTGCCACAGGTATTTGGAGCTATGTCTGAGCCACAAGCCCCCTACGGTCCTCCTGGCCTTCGCAGAGAGCAGCCCCAGGATCCACCCAGGGGGACAGAGAAGGGTGCACCCTCCTGGTCTGGAATGGAGATCCTGTCCCTCCTCGAGCTATAGGGTGAAGAAGACACCTTGCAGGATCTCCAGTCCAAGCGCCGAAATGCAGATATATTCGAGCACATGGCCAAGTCTCTGGTGGAGCACAGACACTCACCCCGGACCATGGATAGGTCCGTAGTAAGGTAAAAGAGCTTTGTCAGGGATATGTCTGGGACAGAGAGCTCAGCTCATGATCAGGAGCAGGACTCCACACCTGTACCTATTACCAGGAGCTGCACCAAATCCTGGGGGTGGGAAAATGTCTTCCCCACCCATCATCGACTCTGGCCTTGAGACTCCCATGGTCACCTGGCCGAAGGTCATGGTGGCGGAGAAGGAGCAGGAGGACCAGGTCCAGCCGAAGAAGGAGGAGGAGGAGGAAACTATCACCCTGTCCTTGGAGCCAATGCTGGTCAGCCAGGACATCTCCCAGGTCTCTTTGGACGCTGAGGAGGAATCTGCAGGTGAGTGCTCTTGCTTTGTCACACTCACACAGCGGGGGAGGTGAGTGCACAGAAGGTGGCATACAAGTGTGGCTTAGGTTGCTCAGGCTGGACATCGTGCTGCGGTCTGCGCATGTGCAACCACATGCAGCATTAGTGTGTGGCATGCAGATGCGGCAGGCAGCCCCTGAGCACGGCTGGGATCCTGCTGCCAGGCTCAGGGGAGGCCACATGCATCCTGCCACGGCTGGAAGCAGGCTAGCTATAAGGGTTCAGGAACGACACCAGCCACACACAGCATGAGGGCATGCCTGCATGTGCGAGGCACCACCTGCTCCCACAGGCAGCGCTGCGAGCCCCAGTGTGCGTGCGGACCCCAGGAAGGGCCAGTCTGCTCCTGGCTCCTCTGCCACCCAGGGGGGAATCCCACTGTGGCTGGACACTTCCCTTGCCTGTTGGTGCATGGGGGGAGGAGGGGTTGGGAAGCAGGCAGCATAGTCCCCTGGGCACCTCGGGGCCCCTGTGAGGCACAGCCTGCTGTGCAGGCCACACATGGCCTTGCTCCTGGAACACCACCATCCTCTGGCCTGAGGACTGTTGGTTGCTGCTCACAGAGGAGGGCACGGCCTCAGGATGACTGACCGCCTCTCCCTCATTGTGTTCTCCACAGTTAGACTAGCCACACCATCGTAGCCAACCACCAGAGCCCAGAGGACCCGAAGGCACACCAGGGTCCACAAAGACCTCATGCGCCAGCATGTCAGAATCCTGCACGACATACAGTAGACCCTGGCACAGAAGATCCAGGAGGATACTGAGTGGCAGAACCACACATGGAACTAGCTCATGCAGCAGTGTAACAACATGTGTGCCATCATGTCTCACATGATGGCACACCCACCTGAGGCCGCTGTTCCTGGTTTCCACCCTCCTACCCCCCCTTCTCTACCCATCCTCCCTCCACCTGCCCACATGCCATGCCTGTGCTCCCTCCCCAGGTGATGCCCATGCCCCCTCTCCCTGCCCTTGCTCCAGCCCCCCCTTCTGTCTATCCCCCTGTGGTCCCCAGCCCCACCCAGCCCCATCTCCAAAGAGGTCCCAGCACCAGAGGTGGGACATCTAACTGCCCTCTCTCCTCCCGGTTATGACACCTCCCTTCCCCTCCATGTTATGAGCCCCCCCTCCACCTGCACACCTTTGATTTTTAACACAATGAAGTCTGTATTGATATAACATTAAAAAAACAGATGTTTTTATTGAAAAGTCAGGGAATGGGCAAAGAGAGGGGTTGTGATGGGGAACGGCAGCAAGCCAAAGGGCCCTATTGGGGAGACCTGGGGAAAGTTACTGGAGTGCTTGACAAAACTTCACCTTCAGGGCCTCCCGGATGCACACCCCACCCTGATGGGCCTAGCAGATGGCAGCTGTCTGTTGCTGCTCGAAAGTTTGCCCCTCACGGCTGATGTCTGCCTCCCCCTTCCTCTCCACAATGCTGTGGAGGACACAACATTCAACAACCACGTCGGGGATGTCATGCTCCACACATTGAGGCACCTGAAGAATGAGAGAGGGAGTGCCTGAGCCCTTAGGAGGTGCCTGACCCCCTCCCATCCCCTACCTCCTTCAAACACCCCAGGAGCCACCCCCTAAGAGGTGCCCCCCCAGTAGCAGGGTTGTGTGAGGGTGGGATGGCACAACCCCCTGGGGACAGGGCTTCCTCCCCACCCCCACTCCACCCACCACAGCTCTCAACCTCCTTTTTCCAAGGGTCCCCCTTATCCAGGACTCTCCCCTCCCTCCTGAAGGGACTGCATCCCCGGAGTGCCTTATCTCCATAAGAAGGGCCCGAACGGTGGACTTCCCCACGCCAAACTGGTTGCCCACTGACAGGTAGCTGTCAGAGGTGGTGAGCTTCTAGAGGACTATTGCGACCCGCTTCTCCAGGCGGATGGTGGACCTCAGGTCTAAGTCACATCTCCAGAAAACAGGGGTGAGCCAGGCACAGAGCTCCAAAAAGGTGGCCTTCCACATGCAAAAGTTTTGGAGCCACTGCTGGTCGTCCCACTGCTCCATGACCGGCCGGTACCACCAGTCCAAACTGGTGTCCAGCCTCCAGAAATGCCTCTCCACAATGGGTTGCAGTTGCCAGAATGTTGCTCCCACACCGAGGGGAGAGGGTCCCCAGAATGAGCTCGGGGTTCAGCTGGTGCAGGACCAGGAAGGCAGCTGGCACAAAATTTTGCAAAAATTGCAGCATGGCTGTGTGGGGCCATCACATGCCCAGGAGCAGCTCCAGCTCCATGGCTCAAAGGAAAAAGCTGTTGCATCCAAAAAAACTCAGGGCAACCATATCAGGCAATGCAAGAGCTTTGCTGTCCCTTGAAGAGGTAGGCAAGCATACAGCAGAAGCAGAGAAACAGCTGTCCAGGGAGGGTCCCTTTAAGCACGTGTCTCTGCAAGGCTTCGGCACCAGCACTCAGAAGCAACTGGTGACCTAAAGCCCTGCCTGAACTGGTGGCCTTTTATGTGAAAGAGCATCCGATAAGTCTGGACGCTCCCTTTCAAAAAATCGCATCGCTTTTTTGATGCGCTTTTGTGTGTGGACACTCTCGGAAGAAGTTTTTTTGGAAGCTCTCTTTCAAAAAAAAACTTCTTCCAAGAGAAGCCTGAAGTCTTGACATAGCCTGAGCAGCATCCAATCTTTGTCTTCTTCCTCTCTCTGTCCTTTTCCTCTTAAGCGAAAGTGGGGACTTGAATTGTAGGTGAGACATCCTGGATGAATCCCCCTCCACTAGGCCAAAAATTGTAGAAAAAAGTTCCTCCTGATGTTTTGTGAGAACTTTATGAAGAGCTCTACTGGTAGGCATGCCACCTGTTTGGGCTCTAGCATGCAACTTAGATGTCAAAACATCTGTTTGTGATTTTCTCTGGGGTTTAGGCACGAGATAGACACTCAGCCCTGATCTATGCTAGGGATTTATTTTGAAATAATCCGACTTATTTCGAAATAGCAAGCTGAGTGTCCACACTACCAAGCCCATTATTATTTAAAAATAACCAGCCCATTATTTCAAAATAACTCCTGCTTTCCACAAAGAATAACACTAATTTCAAAATAGTGATTTTGAAATAGCGTAGTGTGGATGTTCCGGTGCCATTAATTCAAAATTACTTCTCCCCATAGTAATTCAAATTAATGACTCCCCAATGCTTCCTGGGCTCTAAATCAAGGTACGACATCCACATTAACAGAACTTGCCTCTGACTAATTTTGAGGCTTCCCCAGAGTGTGGACATGCTATTTCAAAATGATTATTTCAGGAGTTATTATTTCAAAACACGTTATTTCAAAATAATGTCCTAATGAAGACATATCTTGAGGCACTAAAATGAGGCTATAGAACATATAATCACAGACCAAAAACTTAGGTTTCGCAGTGCTATTTTTAGGTACCCCTGTGATCCACAAAAGTGCCTAGATGTTTCCTAATCCCATAGCATAAAACTCAGTTGGTGCCTAATTGCTTTCATGGACCATGCTCCTAACCACTGAAATAAATCAGATTTAGATATTGGAGTGGTTTTGAAAAATCATGCTAGCAAGCTTCTATCTTTATCTCTGGGTGTCTAAATACTTTTAACTTCTGGACATGTATCCCGCTCAATCACAATCTTAGGAGATGTTAATAAGATCTAGACCTCTCTGAACAAGGAAAGGAAGCGTGTCATAATTGTTTTCAGTTATACTTGTTAAGAAATAATTCCGCCAATTTCTGTAACCCGTGGCCATTTTGTTTCGTGTTTTTATTTGTTCCTGTTTTATTCAAAAAAGTCAATATTTCTAAATAATTAAATAAAATGACTAATTTAGAAAGATAAAAGGAAATATAGGGCACATCTACACAGCGGGCTAAACTTAAAATAAACTATGCAACTTGAGTTACTCTAATTGTGTAACTTAAATCAAAATAGCTTATTTCACCTTTTGGTGCTATCTACGCAGCAGTTATTTTGAGAGAGAGAGCACTCTTCCCCCGACTTCCCTTACTCCTCATACAATTAAGGTTACAGGAGTCGGAGTAAGCAGTCCTCCATCTCAATATGATTTTGACATTATGTCAAAATAACTGCTTGTGTGTAGATGCAACCTATGTTATAACAACACTGCTGGGTAGACAAAGTAAAGAAAAGAAAGAAAGAACAGTACAGAATTTTGTAATTTTACTGCTTCAGGAATGGCTTGTCCCTCTAGGAGAAATGTATAATCAACCACAACTTAGATTAGCATGGTACTTTTGTTTTATATCAATATGTTTTCAAAGCCTATTTCTGTTGTACCTTGGAATTAGATGCAGTATATATGGGTTGTGCATGATTGCTTATGAATAATAGACTTCACTTATTTCAATGAAATATTGTTGCAGTTTTACTAAGCATCTTCAAATAATTATTTCTAATACGGACCTTTGGGATCTTCTTGCAATCTATTCTTGGTCCATTGCAGTTTTTTCTGAAGTTTCTGTGTTTTGTTGTTGTTTTTTATATTGTTTTTACAGTTTGTGTCAAGAATTGCATGTGATAATTGATTCCTTTACTGTAACCAGTTAAGAATATATAATATACAGTTTACAAACTACTCTATATAACAAAGAAACTTGCATGACTAGAAGATAAGTGTCTCTGATCATTCATTGCCACACAGTGCTCATGCTATGCATGTGAGAAGAATGAAGCTGCTGGCTCTATATTTCTGGTGGCACCTACTCAGTTAACACCCAATTCTAGTACATATCTACCTCAACACTTACCTAATAGTTGAATATTTCCCACTCTAAGGGATGAATATTAGGACCCTTTCCTTTGATGTCCTTTCAGTGATAAGCATCCCAATCCAACACCATTAAAATCACTTTTATTTCCTTTGGAAATAAACTCTTCCTGTCCTCCCTGTATGGTGCTAAGTCTCACCCCATCTGCCAGCTGTCAAACTGTATTTGTCTGTGGTCCTGATTCAAGACCATTAAAGTCAATGGAGGTCTTCCCACAGATCTAAATGGTCTCAGATTCAGGTCCTATTTACAGAAGGCCCTGTACAACTGCCAATCTTAGGACCAGACTTGTGTCTATCGTTTTCATGCTTTATTTTTGCACAGACTTGTAAATAATAAAGGTTCTTCTTGTCAGAGATATCTAGCCCATTCAGTGCCCTTTATGCAAAAAAACATTCATTTGGCTTCAACAGGAGATTTCAGCTAAATGCCAATTGACTTAATGAACATAGTTTCCTTCAATACAGCAAATTCTGGATTCGGGCTTTAATAAGACAAACCAGAATTTGAAATACATTTTTACAGCTGTGTTGTAAATAGCATAAAGAAATTTGCTTTCAAATATGAATGCAATAAGACTTCATTACTGCACTGTAATCAGTAAAAAGGCATAAAGTACTTTAAGTGTATGTAATGGGTAGATCATTTGTTTTTAGAATATGGATTAAAGTAATGGAAATACAAATTTCATTGACTCCTACACCTTATATCAATGTAAACACTAAAGTCTTAAGAATAGAACCTGGATACCATCATAAGCAACCCAACGAAGGCCTCTGCTCATTGTGCAGCTGTGCATCCCCACTTTATTAAGGAAATCACTATTAAAGGTAAGGGGGACAGAGGAAGGTTATGAAAATGACCAAAAGCATGAGAAAACTCTCCTATGAAAAGAGATTGAAAAGACTAAATTGTTCACCTTAGAAAGAAGAAAGAAGATGACTAAAAGGGGACATAGTTTGATATGAAATAATGGATGCTCTAGAGAGGGTAAGATGAGAGCATCTGTTCTCTGTCTTGCGTGAACAAGAAGGTATTTTATAAGATTAAAAGGTGGCCAGGTTAAAACTAATGAAAGGAAATCAGTTTTCACACACCACTCACTCACACAGGAAATTGTTGAGGCCAAGAACTATACAGGATTTAAAACAGGACAACTTAATAGATAACAAGAATATCCAGAGGTGTCATAATTAGTGTTCCAGAAAGGATATCAAATCTCAAATTTCAGACTCAAGAAACTCGCTAACTACTAAAGCTCAGGGTAAGACTTAGTGTGGCAGGACAGATTATTCCACATCTGTCTACTGTGGGGTTCTTATACCGGCCTTTGAAGCATCTGGTACTGATCACTGTTAGGAAGAGCCACACTGCCACAGACCCAGATGCTTGTCTCTATGGGTATGTCTACACTACCCCGCTAGTTCGAACTAGCGGGGTAATGTATGCATACCGAACTTGCTAATGAAGCCCGGGATTTGAATTTCCCGGGCTTCATTAGCATAAAGCCGGCTCCGCCATTTTTAAAAGCCGGCTAGTGCGAACCCCGTGCCACGCGGCCACACGCGGCACGGGCTAGATAGTTCGAACCACGTGGAACGAGGAGTACAGATAGTTCGGAATGGCTACGTGGTTCGAACTATCTAGCCCGTGCCGCGTGTAGCCGCGCGGCACGGGGTTCGCACTAGCCGGCTTTTAAAAATGGCGGAGCCGGCTTTATGCTAATGAAGCCCGGGAAATTCAAATCCCGGGCTTCATTAGCAAGTTCGGTATGCATACATTACCCCGCTAGTTCGAACTAGCGGGGTAGTGTAGACATACCCTCTGTTCCTAATGAAGGCTCAGTTTACGTGGCAGGAATTATAAGAACAACACTGTGCTAAATGAGGCCTCACTATGTTGTTCCAATAGCTTGCTGCGCTGTCTCTGCTGTTAAATCTTTGCTGACACACCTGTGTTATGGGCAGATTATTATCAATGACACAAAGTGAGGTTCCCTGGACTATAAGGGTCTGTCCAAAGGCAGCCGGGACCAAGTCTCCCTCCCTAAATATAGAATGCTGGAGAGAGGATTCTTTAGTCTTTAATCAGTGTAATTTCCCATTGTAGTCAACAGGAGTTTTGACAGAACCCTGTTCTACATAGTTAGGTCAAGGTAAGCTGCCTTTTGCCAACCTTGCTGAGGAAGAATCTTCCCTTAAATTTGGCTCCCATTGGCATAAGTGTCTCTCCATACAGCTTTAGTAACTCCACCTCCCTGATCAGCGTGGAGCCAGGAGCAATGTAATTAGGTAAACACAGTGTTACTATAGTTGCTTACAGTGACTATTCCTGGCTTTCAGGAGCTGTCCCACAATGCTGACAATACAATTGAAACAAGCACTCCCAGTGAGGACGTGCACAACCAACGCAAGGAACCAACTGTGTACACACATGCAATTTAATAGTGGTGGTGGACGTATGCCAACATAAGATAGTCAACATAATGTTGGAATGTAGACACTTGGTAAGAGCTGCAGCACTAGGCCCACCGTGCTAAAGGTTGCTCTTTTCATAACTGTTAAGTGCATTTTAATAATATTTTGCACATCATTATAACAACAAGGAAAATTTATGACAAAAGCCCCTGACAAATTAAACCGTGTTATTTCTTTTTAATCTTGACATATGTTAAGCTCTGAGGATACTTACTTTTGTTTTTTATTCTTATCCTTTAACATCATCTGTCTTGTCTCTTGTTTTTGCTTGAGTACTACAAAATGATCTTTCACTCTATTACTAGCCTTTGCAGACCATTATCCTCCCCCAGAGGAAACTCTATATCTAATGTTTCTCTCTGGAATGCTACAATGCTTCTAACCTTTGCCTTGCTTCTATAAAGCAATGCACCCTGGCAGACTCTAGCTGTCTCTTATCTCTCTGATCCATACAAAGGTGTCAGAATGTCCCAGGGAACCATTAATCAACAGCCCCACTCTGACATCAGCTCCTTAGAAGCTTTCCCTGCACCCACAGTGCATTTAGAGGTCTAGTGCAAACAGTGCAAGGAAGTTTTTTTACCGCAGACATCTTTCTAACCTGATTGATGACAATATTGAGCATTAAACATTTATATCTTAGAGGCCCGGAAAACTATTGAAATGCATATTTTAAATTTACATGGGAGGAACAGCTTTGCTGTTGTCCAGAGCCTTTTCACAACACTTTGGGGAAGGGCATTGCGTTGCTCTGAATGCCATATTGATTTACTCACACATTTTAATTTACAACACATGTTTCTAGAGGAAAAATGGAAAGAGGATAGAAACCAGAAGGAAGGGAAAAACTGAAAGAAGAAAATGAAAGGGGAATCTGCCTCCCTCCCCATCAGTATGTCTATTTAGACTGCAAGACCTTTCAGAGCAGGAAGGAATTGTCATGCTTCATGCCTGTAAAACACCATTCACCCCTTGAAAGAATTCACACAGGGGGAAAAAAGGCAAATCCCACCATATCACCTGTGGGCAAACATTTTTTTAAAAAGAAGTCACTCCATATCTGATCTCTCAGTCTTCATTTTCTACACAACACCTTCAAAACACAAGCTGGGACATGGAATTCATAACTTTGCTAGACACTAAAAAGTATGGCCTTCATAAAGACTCTGGATGTATGGCTGATGCCCACTAATCACCTTTTTCTTGTTTGGCTTTATTACCTTGAATGGTCTCTTAGAATATGTGTTAACTCCCTATGCTAAACAATGTGTTCCTTATTGTATACAGATGTGAATCTCAGAACTCTTGTTTATACATAAAATGCTAGAGCGTCATTGCTGCAGTATCTTTGGAATGTTTCAGTGTAGATTCTAATTACACAAATGGGAGAGTTTCCCATCTGTGTGGCTAATTCATTTCCCCAAGAGCAGTAGGGAGATCAAGGGAAGAGTTCTTCTGTCAATGTAGTTCTGTCTACATGGGATTTATCATACGTCTAGCCAACTTAGGCTATGTCTAGACTGCAGGCTTCTTTCGGAAGAACCTTGTCCTGAAGAGATCTTCCAAAAAAACTTCTTCCGAAAGAGAGTGTCCACACTACAAAAGCGCATTGAAAAAGCGATCTGCTTTTTCGACAGATAGCATCCTCTTTCCTCTTCTTGCGAAAGAACTCCCTCTTCCCTGTCCACACACACCTTTTTCCGAAAGAGCTCTTTCGGAAAAAGGCTTCTTCCTCCTAAAAAGAGGTATACCAATGTCAGAAAAAACCCTCAGTTCTTTCAATTTTATTTTGAAAGAATGCGATTGCAGTGTGGCTGTAATTGAAGTTTTTTCAGAAAAACTGCCATTTTTCTGAAAAAAAACTCTGTAGTGTAGATATACCCATAGTTAAACCAACGTAATTTTCAAGTGTAGACAAGGTCTGAGTACCCCAGAAGAAGAACAGCTCTGTGTAGCTCAAAAGTTGGTTTCTTTCACTAATTCAAGTTGGCGTGATAAAAGATATTATTTCATCCCTTTGTCATTCACACCTACAGCAGGAACTATATCCTTCATAATATTTAATAATTTACATATAGGGGTAAGATCTCAACAGATTTCACTAAAATTCTAAGTAATAATTAAATGTTTGTTGTACCAATAAATCTCCTATTTGCATATTAATTGAGCCTGAGTCCTGTAGAAAGTGCTATTGGCAAGTTATTCCCACTCCAAGGGTCAATGTGCTGTTAAAGGTACTGAGGGTTGGATGGATGACATATCATACTAGTGCATTAGAGATACGATGTTTCTTTTCATACTATAAGAGATGTTTGACTAATGTGATCACTTCAATCTGTTGAACTGCATTTTCTCTACCTAAATATTGCAATCAATCATAGCCAGATGGAATATTATTCTTCATTTCCTTTCCTTATCTGTTGTAAAGTGGTTGTTGTGTTCTGTTAAAACAGCTGTGGCATTCCACTCCAGAGGTGGCAGCATTTCAGTGACAGAAGGTTAAGTCCTTCTGTCCTAGATATTGAGCCAAATACTGCAAATAATTTCTAGTACTGATCCAAGTCAGATCTTTCTGCTCAAGTAACTGTGAAGTGCTTAGGGCTCATTTAAAATTAAATGACTGTTGAGATGAAGGTTTTGTGGTCCTGATTTTTTTATATAATGACACTGCTAAGGTTTTAAGGAGTATGTCAGTTGTTCATCAAGAGTTTCTTTCCCTGGAAAGATTATTTTTTCTAATTCATACTGTACTGAGGAATTCTATACTCCCCAGCTAGAAATACAAAGTATTTTGGCTATGCAACCTACAATAGCCAAACAAAGAGAAAGAGCAGTGTTAAATTCGTCAAATTCTCCCCTGTGTAGTGAAACATCACAAAGTGTATACAGCACATAAATCATACCGAAGCCCAGTTTGTATGTTGCATAGGTCTTGTGCTGACTCTCAAAAGGGCTAACTGCAATCAATATGAGCAAGGGTTTTTCTCTAGACACCTATGAAATAGTAAGCATGTAAATTAAGTCTCTCCCCAGCCAGATTTAGCTTTCTCATCCGCGCTTTCTTCATTTATTATCCATAATCTAGTTAATATTAAGAAGTATATTCTTCTGATCTGAACAATTTCTACAGCAGGTAACATATCAAAACCCCTAATACCATTGCATATGCATCATGCCTTTTCCAACATTCTATACACATTGTTTTGACATATGGAGACCGAGAGCATGCATATCTTAGCAAAAACCAGCTAATTGGCACAAGCCCATCACTTGAGAGATCAGTACCTTTTAAGGAATGGCAATTGGAAAAACTAGTATAGACTGTGACAAATAAAATAGAACATTATCTCTATTTTTTTACTTTAGGGAGCACAGATGTCAATGTTAGCATTCTGGTGATGTACTGTTTTTGAATGCAGACAGATTAAATAGATAGCAAGATAAACACAAGCATGCACAGTCTTATCTTCCTATGAAGATAACAATTTGCTTTTTTATGTTGTCTTTCACCTAAGCATCTCAAAACACCAAAACATGAATTGCAGAAGCATCCAATAACCATGTTTTATGTCCTTGTTTTGCAGAGGAGCTGAACACCCACCATTCCTCTTGGCTTCTACCAGGAAAAGAACTACAGGCAGTCCCCGGGTTACGTACAAGATAGGGACTGTAGGTTTGTTCTTAAGTTGAATCTGTATGTAAGTCGGAACTGGCGTCCAGATTCAGCCGCTGCTGAAACTGACCGCCAGTTCTGACTTACATACAGATTCAACTTAAGAACCCCAAGCTTCCCCAAGTCAGCTGCTGCTGAAACTGATCAGCACTGATTCCAGGAAGCCTGGGGCAGAGCTTCAGCAGCGGCTGACTTGGGGACGCCTGGGGCAGAGCAGCTGGGGTGCTGCTGGGTTGCTCCAGTAGCACCGCTCCTCGGCGCTACTGGACCAACCCAGCAGCACCCCAGCTGCTCTGCCCCAGGCGTCCTGATTCAGCCACTGCTGAAACTGACCAGCAGCGGCTGAATCAGGACCTGGGGCAGAGCAGCTGGGGTGCTGCCGGGTTGGTCCAGTAGTGCCCAGAGCGGCGCTGCAGGACCAATCGGCAGCGCCCCAGCTGCTCTGCTCCAGGGTCCAAAACAAAAGCCTGGTCTGCTGGGAGGGGGGGGGGGCACACTAGCCGCCCCCTCCCCCCAGCAGACCAGGGACACCGGGAGCAGAGCCGCAGCGGCAGCGGGGTGCCGCGCCTCTGAGGCTTTGCTCTGGAAAAGTCTCAGAGGCGCGGGACCCCCCGCGGCTGCGGCTTCAGTGTCGGTGCCTGTGATCTTCTGGGGACCGTCCCCAGCAGACCACAGGCACCTGGACTGAAGCGGCAGCAGCGGCGGGTTCCCGTGCTTCTGAGGCTTTGCTCTGGCAAAGCCTCAGAAGCGCGGGAACCCACCCAGTGCCCCTGGTCTGCTGGAGACGGTCTCCAGCAGACCAGGGGCACCAGAGCAGCTTACAAACGGGGCTTTCTCGCCCCAGAGCTCGCAGGTAGCAATCCGCTACCTCGACCTCCGGGGTGAGAAAGCCCCGTTCGTAAGTGCGGATCCGACATAAGTCGGATCCGCGTAAGTCGGGGACTGCCTGTAGTTAGAAATCTTTTTAACAATCAGCATTTTTCCAATGGGGGGTAAAAACTTTTATCATTTCCGAGATCCAGGCTGGAGTTGCTGTCAGAAAGACAGTCGCTCTCAAAGAGCCAGAAGATTAGGGCACACTTGGGAATGGTGAGCTTCAGTTTCAGGTTCTTGCTATTGTTATGTCTGGAAGAGAGAGAACTGACAGAGCAAAGACTTCAACCTGGGTCACCTAGTGCTGCACAAGAATCACTTTTACTCAGCTTCTTTCTGTCACCCTAATTTCCCAAAGATGACCGGTGCTTGGCCCTAGGGAGAAGTGTGTGCATGTGAAGAAGCTGCAATTTCATGGATTGTCTAGAAATTAGCCCAATACAACTTTTCCAAGCTGTGAGGGCAGGAATCTGAATGTGCCCTCAAAGCGTAAAGCCTTGTGCTCAATGCTCCATGTAGCATGACAGCCTAATGTCGAAGGAGCAGTAGGGAATGGGAGGACTCATCAGTGCTTTCTATGGGAGCCACAAATAGCCAATGCTTCTGCCACTTGGCCACATGAGCAACAACCGCCTCAGCAACGAGAGGAGAAGCAGGAATCTGCTCTTGTGCTTGATGCAGTTTGAAGCACATGTTCTAAGAGGCAGCAGCAAAGTGTAAAGCCAACTCTCCCCAAGCTGCTGCTTTGATGGGACATTGCCATGTGCAACAAACAACATATGTAGAATAGTCAATGAGTTGATAAGGGGTGGAAACTGCAGGGCTGCAGCGGGGTTAGCGCCTGGCCGCCGGAGCTAACTCTGCTGCAGCCCTGCCTTTTAAAAGTATTCAGAGTAGCACAAGTGCAGCAGGGGGTCCGGGTGCAAGCCGGGAATTAGTTGATTCCCAGCTCATGCCTGTTCCCCCCCTACACTTCTGCCTCTCCTCCCCTCCCCCCACCAGAGATGGTGCTGGGAGGAACCGGCTTTTAAGCCAGCTCCCCCTTGCACCTGCTGCTGCTACCCCCTTTGCAGCAAGAGAGTGGGGGGAGTGACTTGTTAAGTCACTAGTCAACTAATCACTTACATCCCTAGCTGGGTCTGCTCTTTGCGCTGTGCACTGCTCTAAGACTCTGTCCCAGGCATGGCTTCCTGCTGCTCCATTGGCCGGATTCTGGCCAATGAATGGAACAGCGGGAAAAGCCTCCAGGCAGTGCAGCTATTCCTTCAGGTGGGGAGAGGGGATGGGGAGGAGCACACAGGCAGAGCTGTTTGTAGTTTCAGCTTCTTCCCCAATTGTGCGCAGCGAGGCTCAGGGCTTTCCCAACACTTCCGGCAGGAAACTGGCTCTGGCTCCAATCTTGCAGGGGGTATGAGGCTGGATCATGGGTGGCTGCGGGGAGGGGAGAGTGAGCTCGAGCTGTGAGCCATATTTGGCTCCTAAATGAGCCATATGTGGCTTTTGAACCAAAGGTTGCCAACCCCTGTGCTCTTCCTATCCCTGTTCTGTGGCTCTGCTTCCTCTGGAAACGATCTGGTTAACTTAAAAGTGAAAAAGCCCACCGGAGTTATTAACAGACCACTGAACCTGTGAAAGACTGTTCGAGTGGCAATGAAGACATTTAACAGGCCCTTTCCAAACCCAGATATATACTGCCTGTGTCTGCATTTACTGTGTTAGTTGGCAAATCTTAGCTTAAAATTTGCCTTAAAATATTTCATTAGTCTGTTGCCGAAGATTATAAAAATCACATCTCTAAAAATATCAGCAACCCTCCGGCTGTGTCTATATTGGCACCCCTTTCCGGAAAAGGGATGCTAATGTAGACTTCAGAATTGCAAATTCCGCAGGGGATTTCAATATCCCCCGCGGCATTTGCATTTACATGGCTGCCGCTTTTTTCCGGCTTGGGGATAAGCCGGAGAAAAGCGCCAGTCTAGCCGTGATTCTCCGGAAAATAAGCCCTTTTCCGGAGGATTTCTTATTCCTACTTTCAAGCCTACTTTCAATTCCTTTCAAATAGGAATAAGAAATCCTTCGGAAAAGGGCTTATTTTCTGGAGGATCACGTTTAGACTGGCGCTTTTCTCCGGCTTATCCCCAAGCCGGAAAAAAGCGGCAGCCATGTAAATGCAAATGCCGCGGGGGGTATTTAAATCCCCCACGGAATTTGCAATTCCGAAGTCTACATTAGCATCCCTTTTCCGGAAAGGGGTGCCAATGTAGACACAGCCTCCCTGTTTAGGCTGTCATCAGGCATAGGGCACCACTTTAATAGTACTGGGTAGGATCCTGTAACTGCTAAGGATGGCCCTGGCTACAAATCACATTAAGTAGAAGACTGGCACACTCAGGGTATGTCAGCTCTGACGCATCTAGGGAACGCGTCTGCTTTTCCGAAAAAAAATTAGGAAATGCAGATATGTTTTTTCATCATCCTTGTAAACCTATTTCTATGAGGAAAAGGGATGTTATGAAAGAGGGGTGTTTTCTGACATTTGGCCTGCCAAATGTCAGAAAAACCTTTTGCGGAAGAAAAATGGAAAAAGATATGGAAATTGTGGTTCTCAATTTGCGTATCTTTTCCTGAGTTTTCCCTGCAGTGTAGACATAGCTTCGGGTGCTTGCTTCTGCCTTCCTATTATTGGGAAAAAACTGGCAGCAATTCAGGTAGATTTGGTAGCAGGTTTTATGAAAAGAAATGCAATAGTGACCATTGGCTTTGCTTATTGTGTGAAATTCAATTTTACCCATCAGATTGCCATACATTTTTTAAACAGAAACAAAACAAATCCTGGGATTTTCATAGGGCCTTAATCATAGCCATTGCCAGCATTATTAGTGTAGGGTACATCTACACAGCAGGGCTAAAGTTGGAATAAGCTATTCGACTTCAGCTATTTCAATTGCGTAGCTGAAGTCGAAATGGCTTATTTCGGCTTTTGGCACTGTCTACACAGCAGGAAGTCGAAGGAAGAACACTCTTCCTTTGACTTCTCTTACTCCTCGTGAAAAGAGAGTTACCATGAGTCAGAGTAAGAAGTCCTCCATCTTGCCATTATTTCAAAATAATGGCTTGCTGTGTAAATGTGTTCTTTGTTATTTTGGAATAATGTCAGTTATGCTGAAATAATGCTGCTGTGTAAACATAGTCCTAGTATGTTTCTAAGTACCTCTTCCGAGAAAGAGGAGTGAGATGAGAATCAGTTACCCTATGAAGACTATGTGGCTACAATGCTATAAAGATGTAAAGACAATGAGAATAAGACACCTTTAATCTTAAATGCTACTAACAGCCCAGACTAGAACCCGGGAAACTGAAAACACTCCCTCATCCAAAGAACCACGTAAACAGTGTTGGAAGAAATTCCCATTAGATTTGGCCAACATTTTTCTGAAGATTTCTATTATTCTGTAATTGTTGCTATGAAATTGGATTTGCGTGATTCCTTGATCTGCTTCAGAAAGGAAGATATATGAGAATTATATTGGAAAAGAACAAATATGTACAGTGGTTCCATGACTTTATTTGCATAATTCTATTTACAGGGGAAAAAACCCTATGAAAACCTACTGAAGCCTATAACACTTATCTTACATGATTTGTAAGATTTGCCCTGAGCTCCTTTATTTTCAACCTTGTCCAGTTTGCGAATTGTCAATTGAAATCATTCAGCTTGACTAAACACACGAACACAACTAAGATTGTTTGTTGAGCCAAAGGAAGTGCTTAAGCAGTACTCCATAGATTTACAAACATTTTCCCACAAATTAGATTCTCTGAGCATTTCCCTGTTCTTTAATTGCACTGCTTCTTTTTATTGCATTGACATTCTCCACCAGTTTTTAAATGCTGCAGCTGTTTTATCCATCAGTGTGCTGGGAGGGGTGGGGGGGTGGGGAGAGGTATTTCCTACTGAACTATTAACTTGCCTCTTCAGTCTTCTAGAAAATGCTTATGATTGGCAAAACTTTATGAAACAGCATCAAACTGGATGAAAACTGGTACCATGAAGAAGTAATATCTATGCTGTATTCACAGAGAAATCTGTTACTGTGGGCTAACTGAGCAATTAGCTCGTTGAATGTAATATAAACAGCTTTCCTTCAGAAATGCAACATTTTAGTAATACAGAGCAATATCTTTAGCTGGTATAAATCTGCATAGCTTTGCTGGTTTCAGTGGTGCTGTATTTACATCATCTGAGGATCTATCCCTTACTCCATTTTGCGAACACTTTAGTTTAAAAATCTACAAAATGGAGAAAATTCAAATTTGTTATGACTATAGCTTGTATTAAGACCCTTCATTATTCAACATCGGAGATTAGCTAAATGCAAGGAGATAGAAAGTAAGTAATTTTCTCCCTACTCTCTCCCCCCGCTCAAAAAATAAATCGTTCTGATACAGGGGTCATTTAAGACAAATTCTGGAGTGTCAAAGCTGCCAGAATACAGACCATTATACATGATTATATTATATCCTGCAAAGTTTGAGAGTGTGTCAGAGAACAGAGAGAAGAATAGAATACATACTAGAGCATCTAGACCTCTGAAAGTTTGAGGGGGTGGGGCTAGCTTGGAGAGACAGCTATCCTTGACCCCCCAAAATTATGCCCTGTTCCCCTCAAAAATATGTTGGATGGGAGATCAGTACAAGCAAATATCTGCAATAAAATAAATAAATACATAAATACATTAAATTAAATAAATCCGTCCTTGCTTATCAACAGCAAAAAATGCAACAGAACTTAAACGTGTGATTAAAAAGAGCTATATTGATTCTAAGACTGTTAAGAACTTTGACTTATAGACTCATAGACTCATAGACTTTAAGGTCAGAAGGGACCATTATGATCATCTAGTCTGACCCCCTGCACAGTGCAGGCCACAAAATCTCACCCACCCCTCCTAGAATAATCCTCTCACCTATATCTCAGATATTGAAGCCTTCAAATACTTTGAAGACCCCAAGATGCAGAGAATCCTCCAGCTGTGATTTGTACCCCATGCTACAGAGGAAGGCGAAAAACCTCCAGGGCCTCTGCCAATCTACCCTGGAGGAAAATTCCTTCCCAACCCCAAATATGGCGATCAGCTAAACCCTGAGCATGTGGGCAAGACTCATCAGCCAGACACCCAGAAAGTTCTCTATAGTAACTCCTATCATCCCTCCATTGACCTATTTCCCACTGATAATGAATGGTCAATTAGCTACCAAGATCATGTTATCTCATCAAACCATCCCCTTCATAAACCCATCTAGTTTAATCTTGAAACCAGATAGATCTTTTGCCCTCACTACTTCCCTTGGAAGGCCGTTCCAGAACCTCACTCCTCTAATGGTTAGAAACCTTCATCTAATCTCAAGTCTAAACTTCCTACTAGCCAGCTTATATCCATTTGTTCTTGTGTCCACATTGGTATTAAACTTAAATAATTCCTCTCCCTCCCTGGTATTTATTCCTCTAATATATTTAAAAAGTGCAATCATGTCCCCCCTCAGCCTTCTTTTGGTTAAAGTAAACAAGCCAAGCTCCTTGAGTCTCCTTTCATAAGACAGGTTTTCCATTCCTCGGATCATCCTAGTGGCCCTTCTTTGTACCTGTTCCAGTTTGAATTCATCCTTCTTATACATGGGAGACCAGAACTGCACACAGTATTCCAAATGGGGTCTCACCAATGCCTTGTATAATGGCACTAACACCTCCTTATCCCTACTAGAAATACCTCGCCTAATACATCCCAAGATCATATTATCCTTTTTCACGGCCATGTCACAATGGCGGCTCATAGTCATTCTATAATCAACCAGGACTCCAAGGTCCTTCTCCTCCTCCGTTACATCCAACTGATGTGTCCCCAGCTTATAACTAAAATTCTTGTTATTAATCCCTAAATGCATAACCTTACACTTCTCACTATTAAATTTCATCCTATTGTTATCACTCCAATTTACAAGATCATCCAGATCTTCCTCTATGATATCCCGATCCTTTTCTGAATGGCAATAGCTCCCAACTTTGTGTCATCCGCAAATTTTATTAGAACACTTCCACTTTTGGTGCCAAGATCAGCAATAAAAAGATTAAATAAAATTGGCCCCAAAACTGATCCCTGAGGAACTCTGCTAGTAATCTTCCTCCAACCTGACAGTTCACATTTCAATATGACCCGCTGTAGTCTCCCCATTAACCAGTTGCTTATCCACCTCTCAACTTTCATATTAATCCCTATCTTTTCCAATTTAACCAATAATTCCCCATGTGGTACTGTAACAAATGCCTTACTAAAGTCGAGGCAGATTAGATCCACTGCATTTCCTTTATCTAAAAAATCTGTTACTTTCTCAAAAAAAGAGATCAGGTTGGTTTGGCACGATCTACCTTTTGTAAAACCATGTTGTAATTTGTCCCAATTGCCATTACCTCAATGTCTCTAACTACTTTCTCCTTCAAATTCTTTTCCAGGATCTTACATACTACAGTTGTCAAACTAACAGGCCTATAGTTACCCGGGTTCCTTTTTTTCCCTTTCTTAAAAATCGGAACTATATTAGCAATTCTCCAGTCAAATGGTACAACCCCTGAGTTTAGAGATTTATTAAAAAATTTTGCTAATGGACTTGCAAGTTCATGTGCCAGTTCCTTTAATATTCTTAGATGAAGATTATCTGGGCCCCCCGATTTACTCCCATTAAGCTGTTCAAGTTTGGCTTTTACCTCGGATATGGTAATATCTACCTCCTTATCTTTAGTCCCATTTGTTAACTTACCATTATCCCTAAGCTCTTCATTAGCTTCATTAAAGACTGAAGCAAAGTATTTGTTCAAATATTGGGCCATTCCTAGATTATCCTTAACCTCCACTCCATCCTTAGTAATTAGCGGTCCTACTTCTTCTTTTTTTGTGTTTTTCCTATTTATATGGCTATAAAACCTTTTGCTATTGGTTTTAATGCCCTTTGCAAGGTCCAACTCTACCTGACTTTTAGCCTCTCTCACTTTATCCCTTCATGCTCTAACCTCAATAAGGTAGCTGTCTTTACTAATCCCTCCCATTTTCCACTCCTTATATGCTTTCTGCTTTTTCTTAATCACCTCTCTGAGATGCTTGCTCATCCAGCTTGGTCTAACACACCTGGCTATAAATTTTTTCCTTTTCTAGGGATACAGGCTTCTGACAGCTTCTGCAACTTTAACTTAAAATAATTCCAGGCCTCCTCCACTTTAAGATCCATAATTTCTTTATTCCAATCAACTTCCCTAACTAATTTCCTTAATTTACTAAAGTTAGCTCTTTTGAAATCAAAAACCCTAGTCTCAGATTTATTTTTGTTTATCCTTCCATTTAATTTAAACTGAATAAGCTCATGATCACTCGAGCCAAGGTTGTCTCCTACAACCATTTCATCTATGAGGTCCTCGCTACTCACCAAAATCAAATCTAAAATAGCAATCCCCCTTTGTTGGTTCAGCAACTACTTGATGAAGGAATTCATCAGCTATCACATCTAGAAAATCTGAGCCCTATTATTATTACTAGCACTTGTTCTCCAGTCTATATCTGGAAAGTTAAAATCTCCCATGATTACAGTTTCCATGAGTATTTATTCATTAAAAACATTAAAGAGGTCTCTATCCATGTCCAAATTGGATCCTGGTGGTCTATAACACACCCCAAGCACTATCCCAGGGTAGGATCTGATAGTTTTGTTCCCTTGCAACAAACCCCGTTGCCAGCTTTGTCCACATATTCATTCTGCTGATACCATTATTGGACCTAACCAAGTGAGTTATAAGATCAAGAACACATATTCCTGCGCATCCAGAAATATAATTTATGCTATCATGTGCCGAAAGTGTCCGTCTGCTATGTACATTGGACAAACATCTCAGACACTTCGTCAAAGGATTAATGCCCACAAAACAGATATCAGACAAGATCACAAAGAAAAAACAGTTTCTTGCCATTTTAACCAGAAAGGACACTCTCTCAATGACTTAACCACCTGCATTCTGCTACAAAGACCTTTTACATCTGCACTTGAAAGGGAATCCTCTGAACTGTCATTCATGTTAAAATTCGACACTCTCCGAGAAGGAATGAACAAACACTCAAACTATCTCACCCATTACCAAGATAGCTTCCCCAATTATCACCTCTAATACCATTAGCTCACAAACATCCCACTCTCCCCACCTCTAATATCATCAATTCACAGACACTTACCTTCCTTCCTCCCCCCCCTTCCCCCCCCGCATTTCCCTCCTGTTCTGAAATGTGATTTGTCCTTTTCATATGTGTTCATTTTTTTTAATTGTATCCTTTGGTATATATGGTTGTGACTATTTTCTTCCACTATTTGATCTGAGGAAGTGGGTCTGGCCCACGAAAGCTCATCATCTAATAAACCATCTTGTTAGTTTTTAAAGTGCTACATTGTCCTGCATTTTGCTTCTTCTTCCCCAATGTGATTTTTGCCCAAACGGACTCTGTCTTCTCCATTCCATCACTTTTTATTTCTTTACAATCTACCTCATCTTTGATATACAATGCTACTCTACCACCTTTACCCTTATTTCTGTCTTTCCAAAACAGCACATACTCTTCAATACCTGTACTCCAGTCATGCCTAGTTTTCCACCATGTTTCTGTTATTTCTATAATATCTGGTTTCACTTCCTGGACCAATAACTCTAGTTCCTCCTTTTTGTTACCTAGGCTCCTCGCATTGGTGTACAAACATCTTAATTTTTGCTGTTTGGCCTCATTCACATTCTTTACCCAATTTGGCATGAACGTTATACCTCCAATATGACCTATTAGACTAGTAATCCACCCCACCCTTCCTCATGTTCATTCTCCTACCCCCAGCTATATCCTTTCTTACTTTGTTTTCCTCCCTCCCAGTGTTAAAATCTGGCGTAGAGATTACCTGGGCATCTCCCAACCGTCTCCCCCAAATTCCTAGTTTAAAGCTCTCTTAATAAGTTGAGCCAGCCTCCATCCTAGAAGTCTATTTCCCTCCCTACTTAGGTGAAGTCCATCTCTAGAGAACAGTCCTCTGTCCATAAATGCCTCCCAGTGACCATACATCCCAAAGCCCTCCTTATAGCACCACTGCCTAAGCCATCAATTGATCATCATAATCCTGTCACATCTTAGTTGCCCTTCTCTAGGAACAGGCAGAATCCCACTAAAGATCACCTGAGCCTCAATGTCCTTGAGCATCCTCCCCAGCCTAGCATAGTCTCCCTTAATTCGTTCCAGCGAGAATCTAGCCGTATCATTTGTTCTTACATGAAGGATGATCAATGGATTCCTTCCTGCTCCCTTAATAATTCTCTTCAACCTCAGTTCCACATCTGTTATCTTAGCACCTGGCAGACAGCACATCCTTCTATTCTCTGGATCAGCTCTGGTTACAGGCCTATCTATTCTTTTCAATAAGGAGTCCCCAATCACATAGACCTGCCTTTTCCTAGTGACAGTGAAATTCTCTGGTCTATCTCTAGCTTCCTCTGGCTGCAAGTCCTTGCCATTCTTATTTTCCCTTGTAATCCTAATGCTCATTATTGGTGTTGTCTCCATTAAGTCTTCCCCTTTATCTATGGGACTAGCCACTCTTCTCTTCTTCCTTACCCTTCCATCCTCATTATCTACCTGCTGTACCTCTTCTACATTTTCCAGCTCCACATACCTGTTCTTGAGCTCTATTTTTCCTTCACTGACCCATCTTTTCCTCTGCCTGGTCCTCTGAGTCACATGCTTCCACTGTCCATTTTCTTCGCCCAGCAGTCCCCCCTCTGAGGCCCTTGATCCTGCTTCCATCTGCATATGTAAGCTTTGCCCCATCATCTGCTCAAACCCCCTTCTAAACTCGACCAGAGTTTCCACCTGCATCTCCAGTCCTCAGATCTTTTCTTCCATCAGCTCTATCAGGCGGCACTTCATACAAACAAAACTCCTTTCAGGTACCCCCTCCAGAATCATGTACATACCGCAGCTACCACATCCAATCATCCTCCTTGTGTTCTCTACTACTTGGGCCATGGCCACTAATGCCTCTGTGTTTTATCTACTTTCTCACCAAAATCCTATTAGTCCAGTGAACACAAAAACAAACCAAAACACCCTCTCCACAGCAAAAACAAACTCCAAACAAGTCCCACATCCAAACTCCCTTTAGAAACTCCCACTCAGACTCACCCTGTTTACAGCTCTGTTTGCTTGGCTCCTGTGCCACTGCAGCTATCTGTATAATGTATTTATATTTTTGTAGGATTTATGTTTAAAGGACTAAAATATTACTAATTCCTTTAAGTTGTGCTGTCTCCTTAAAGTTCCTCATAAATAACATGTAATTTTATAATAAAACATACTTCAGTCAAAATACACTATTGCTTCCACATGAATGAAAGAAAAAAATATTTGAATAGTGCAAGATAAGCAAAGTAGGATCCTAAGAGAACTTTTAGGATTCTGATAATGAAAAATCAGTTTATTTCAATGTTCTCATAGCGTTTCCAAAAGCACTGCAGCTAACATTGCAGTGTATTCTGGCTACAGCATTTTAAACTTCAGAGTGTTCAAAGAGCTTATTTTGATTGTTACTTGAGTCTTTAATATTCCTGTTAATTGCCTCTACTTTATGCTAATAAGAACTGCTTTTAGACATCATATTTTTCAATTAAGCTTTAATTTACAAAATGAATAAATTATTATGGTATAATGTGAAACTGCAAAGGTGACTGAAAATGCTGCATCAGAAAACTGTATCATGATTAATCATTTTATTGAATACCCACCTTTCTGTTATAGATGTTAAATGCTGAATGCTGGAGGTGAACAGCAGGTCAGGTCATGGAAAACTGCTGAAAACAGTTTTTTTCATGAGCTAATGCATTCCAATAAATTACAGTGAGAATATTAGAGTATTCCAAGCTGCTATTCCCTGACTGTTGAAACTGACAAAGTTCCTGTTCTTTATATAATGTCATCAAAGATTCATTAACTCTACCATGAAAGGACAAATGGAAAGAATAAAAAAGAGAAATACTGGAATATTTTTGCAAAAAAATTACTCTAAAAACGTAAGGGGTATGATTTTCTTAAATATATTATCAAGTCTGACAAAAATGTACAGTATACACATATTCCTGATTAAAAGAAAACATGTATAATACACTTTTTCACAATGGGAAGCCTCTTAGAATGATTTTAAAAATGCAAGAACTATTATTGATTCTAGAAAGCCATGGCTTTTCCATTACAGCTCTTTCTCTTATGAGTCTAATCATTTCAAGATATAGATGAGACTTTGTATGGGTGCTTCCTGTTAAAAATCTTCCCCTTTTCTTAACATAGTCCTTCATTTGACAGAGCATTTTAATGTTTCACTGGCCCCAAACTATAATTTAAATAAACCACTCTCATATATAAGCTGTTAGACTTTTTTTTTAAAGAGCAAAGGACTACTTTTGAGAGGTAGAGAGAAATGGATGAACCAATCACCATCCACTTTTTATTACAGCTGGAGTTTTCAACAACATTGCAAGATTAAAAGTGACCTCCATCATAGAAAACTTCCCAGAAAGAATGGAGAAAAATATTTTTTGTATGATCTCACCCTATTAGGCTGCTGCTGCATGGCATTAGAGCACTATGTCACTGAGATTGTTGCAATGACTGAAGATATGTAGTTGAATAATGATAAAACATTTCATTTCTTGGGGTTTTTTATCCAAGATTTTGTCATCGCTTTTATATGTTTATTGATTATTTTTTATACTGTGATTGGTTCAGAGATTGTCTTTTTGGTCTGTGCTTATACAATGACCACCACAATAGGGCCCTTACTAGGGTTCCTATGCCTAAGAGCGTGTTTGTTCTACAATATGCAGCTAATGATAAAATCTAAACAAAACATGTCTTGATTTGAAATGTGACACTTTTCTCTGGTGGCTTTGGCTCAACCAGTTCAAGCCTTGCACCTGAAATTTTTAGTCAGGCAAAACTTCCTTGCCAGCCATCTTATTCAGCACATACATGAGGCCACTGGGAGTGTTAGACACCACAACCTGTTTTCCTCACTGATGTGAGGATGATGACACATGACTATGCTTCCACGTCCTATACAAAATGGTCAATATCTAGGTAAGATGGAATCAGTGATGAGAATGAGCAGCTGGTTGGATGGGAAAAGCACTAGGAAGGCACGACAAGGGTAATGTCTACCTTTTAAACTGAAATTGTTTACACCCTTTGTGGCCACAAACTAGAGTCTCATCCAACTCCCACTTCCTATTGGAAGATGAGGCAGCAGCAATGGCCATGACAGTTATTATCATCCATCATGGCCAGGATGCTGTGCCCTATGTTATGCCCCACATTCTGAGAGGGCAGCCCTCTGTCAGAGACGTAGTGTCACAGTTCAGTATAGCAGATGGCTTCTAGGCATTGTCCAGGGTGGGGCTTCTGGTAGGGTATTATCTGTCAGGGCTCTATAAATTGGAATTCACGTCAACAACTTCCACCCTACTATCAACCTCAGCCTGGATCAGTCCACAAGGGAAATCCACTTCCTGGACACTACAGTAAAGTTAAATAATAGACAACTTTCAACCACCCTATATTGTAAACCCACCGACTGCTACTCTTACCTTCATGCTTCCAGCTCCCATCCCAGACACATTTTTCAGTTGATTGTATACAGCCAACCTCTACGATACAACCAGATTTGCTCCAACCCCACAGACAGAGACAATCACCTATAGGATCTTTACAGAGCATTCATAAATCTGAGATATCCACCTGGGGAAGTGAAAAAACAAATTGACAGAGCCAAAAAAGTACCCAGACACGAACTACTTCAAGACAGACCCAAAAGAGAAAATAACAGGACTCCTCTTGTTGTTACATACAGTCCAGAAATCGGACCCCTCCAACACATCATACACAATCTACAACCAATCCCGGAAAATGATCCCTCACTCTCAGAGGCCTTGGGAGAAAAACCTATTCTTGCTTACAGACAGCCCCCTAACCTGAAACGTATTCTTTCTGATAACCATGCCACACAACCATATCATAAGCCTCCAGGAACCAGGCCTCCAGGAACCAGGCCATCTGAAGAAGTGGACTGTGCCCATGGAAACTCATGATACCATCTACATGTTTTGTTAGTCTATAAAGTGCTACCAGACCATTTGCTTGCGATTTTTTTCTGTAACAGACTAACTTGGTTACCCCTTGAAGCTCCTTCCTGAATCTGTCAGCCTTAAGAGCACATTGTAAAACTCTTCTTTTTTTCCCCTCAAGCATTTGAAAATGAGTTGGGGAAAGAGAAATTATTACGTTCATATTGAGATTATGGAAAGGAGAGGATGTGTTCGCTTTTAATTTGCCTGGCTTAGTGGTTTAGTCCAGATTGGATGGTGCAACTGCTGTTCAGTTAGGTTGTGTATTTTCTTGGTATGTTCTTTTAAGCTACATCAATGGTGCTTATAGTGAAAAGGCAAGTGCTCTTTTTAGTATGTTTTAATCTAAAGTGAAAGGAAATGCATCGTTTAAAGAATTGTCTTTCACATGGCACGGACTAGTTTAGCTAGATCATGGGAAAATACTGAACCAGCCCATATTTTTAAAGTAGGAAACAAGGAACATGGCTTCCTCTATACTTACAATGTGATTATGTTCACAAACCAGGACTACAAATGTTTCAACACAATACATATGACTCTTTCACTTGCTATTAATTAGTAGCATATGATATACTGAAATTTAACACAACTGATGTTTCATTGACCTTTGAGCTATTGATTTCAGTAGTTTTCTGGAAAGCATATCTATTCCCTATTTGGGAATGGCACGGGGTGTGGCACAGTCCGCCGCCCCCGCTCTGCTAGAAGTTAGATCGTGCACAATGCACCGCTCGCTTTTGTACCTCCTAGGCGGAGTGGGAGGTCCGGGCCCGCCCTCACTCCGGACCCCGACCCAGGGCCCTAACACCGAGAGTGTGTCTCTCGGTGGTAGCAGGGGGGTTAGCACCCCAAACGCACCTGCTCCCGGGATCCACGACCCGCTCTGGTTCCTTCTCCACTCCGCCGGACGCCGCGCCGACTATCCGGCCACCTCGTCCGGGCCCTTCCCCTCCAGGACCTTTCCCGCCGAGGTCCTTCCCCCCGCTGCGCTCCCCTTCTCTCTTCCCTCCCCGCCGTTTTCTACTCTCCCGGCTCTTCCGGGTTCCCCCTCCCCCTTCGTCGTCGCCCCCGTGACGTCATCCGTCATGTCCCTGGGCGCGCCGTGATGACGCGCCACGGCCTCCCCGCCCCCGCTTCCTAGGCCCCCGCGCCCTTCTGCGTCTGCGCCCTCCTCTTCAGCGGCCCCAGGTAATGCTAGCGAGTGGCGGGGCGGCCCTTCCCCGTCACAGGGAACCACATCTTCCCTTCCTTATATGCTTTCTAGATAACAGGCTTTCCACTGTCTGCTAAGGATTCTGAAAATCAGCATTAGACCTCAGGCTCACTTTAAACCAAGAAAGCATTAGTGGAATGTATACACCTAAACAGAAAGAAAGGGTGCAGAGTCTGTGCTACATCTTGAGAGAAAGCAGATCCCAAGAAGATGGTGAGGGGAGTAGCAGTGAGAAAGGTGTCTGTATGTTACATTTATGCTGTCCAAATGATAGGATGTTGTATGGGTTATTGTGTAAATTAGAAAAGCCCATCTATCTAACAACAGCCCCTCTACAGCTAGTCTGTTTGGCATATTCCAGTAGATCCCAGAATCTGAGGATTTAGAACCCTCAGACTTGTAGCCCCTCCCAGCCTCATAAGCTCTCTTTTCCCTCTCTTTCAATTCTTTGAAGTTGACTAATGTTATAGTGTAATTTCCAGCAGTATCAGAATTGATGCTGCACCAAAATTCTTCAGCAATCACAAGTAGAATGGCTGGGCAGCAATATTCAGTTTAGTGTAGTCCTGATATTTTTGCCAGTTTAGATAGAATTAATGGAGTAGAACCAAAAATAAACATGTTCTCTCCCAGATGGCAGCCCCTACAAATTTGTATACCAATAACCAATTTCTTCAAGATAACACTAAATGGTTTCTTGTCCAAAACAACTTCTTAATTAATTTCTAATTTTCAGTAATAGGAAAAACTTAATGCATAAGTTCTTCTCCGCAATATATTCTGATCAAAATCTAGCAATTATACTCAATCTTTTTAGTGAATTCTTTGTGAAAACCTAAGTAGTTACTGAAATTCGAGCAGAATTTTAGAACACTTTCTATGTACCATGCCTCTCACTCCCTGTGTCTTACAGCTATAAAGTCACAGTATCTGACAGACTTCAGATTTATTTCCATTATAACTGTAGAGAATTAGTGTTGGGAGCTCAATTCTAAATATGTACTTCTACATTACAAGATGCTGCTGCAAAGCAGCTATATCTTGTTTAGTGAAAAGTTAACATTTGGTCATATTAAGTTTAGTGTATTTGTTATAAATAATTTATAAATGTTGAAAGAGTTTGTTAATTATCTTAAATTATACAGGTATTCTGGACAGATTGTAAGCAGGAGAGCTTTATCTCCTGTTCCTACAACAATAAATCCTGGAGCAGAATGGAAGTTTGCAAGTGCATTTTTTGTGTCAAATTGAGAGGGAAGGAAACAGGAGGAACTTTGTTTGTTTGTTTTTCTTGCAAACATTGTAACAGTCACTCAGGATCACCTGCAGACATAACCTGTGAATATAAACAAGATTACAAAACATCCAGGGTTTTAGACAAAGGAGAAGTTGTGGATTCTAGACAGAAAGAATTCTACTCTAGCGTACATAGGAAAAAAATTCAGTGTAAGTTAAGGTACAAATTTAAACGGATATAGTAATACCAGTATTTGCTCTCTCTCTCTTTCTGTAGACACTTATGCTGCTATAAAATGCACATACACCCTTTTTATCTTTGCATAAGGGAAGCATAGTTTATGTTCTTGGGAGGCTATACCAGAGGGAGCTACTGTAATAAGAGTGTGTCTGCACAAAGTTTAATAACTGTACCTGGTAAAACCTTCCCATGTAGGCAAGGCTTATTTATATCAGGGATATAAAGGAAACTAAAGAAGCTGGGAACTGGAACAAATGATCAGTTTGATTCCATGGAATTAAAAATTCAGAGATGAAAATTGGAAATGTGCATGTGCCAACCAATGGATTTTATTATCCTCATCAAAAGGATGTTTGCAAACAACCAGAAGTAAATCCTAGACTTTCCAGAAATAGCTTCTAGACGTATTGACATAGGCTTTTTTCTTGCCCATTCATGAGCTGTTCTGGAATAAAGGAAACTCTGGACTCCAGACACCTTCTCAATATTTGTATCCTGAAAATAACATTTGGCATTAACAAAAGGAACCAGTTGGGCTCACTGATCTTCCCAATATTTTAAACACCCTCTGCTCAGCAGTACTTTTCTCTTCTACATTTTTTCCAATCTAAGCTTCTCTAAGTGTTCTGCAAACAGCAAGGAACTGAGCCTCGCCACTTCTGTGTTGCATGCTGTACTGGAGCAAGACGTAAAGCTACAGCAATAAAACTTGGAAAGTGCAAAGGGGGACTGTGTGTGTGTGTGTGTGTTTAATTCAACATTCTTCTCAAGCATTTTGCATCAGTTGTTTATGTCAATAGTTTACTATAGTTACACTATTGATACATTCATCTCTAACTTCCCCTGCCACACTATTACATCACTGTTGATTTAAATGATTAAATCAGTGATTGCCCTGTGCACCTGCATAAATCATTCAGACTCCTAGTCCCTGATCTGCAAATCCCAATAAAATGACTGAAAGAATTAATGTTGTCTGGGATCTTTTGACTAACAAGCTTTTATTATTTCTGCATTACTATGACCAGATAATCTTCATCTGCAAGCAAACAAACCTGATTCCCCTAGTGCACAAAACTTCCTAACAAATATCATATTGTAATTTTTTTTAAAAAAAAATATAGGACAACCAAAAGGTAGACTGGTTATAGCTGTTTAATTTGAAGGGTATTATATTTAGTCCCACAAAGGACCAGTGGCATGAAAACAATTAGGATCTTTTGTCAAGTTAATTAAATTTTACTAAGAGTAGTAATCTCAGTGGTCTTGGTACACCAGAGGAAATGCTAATTAAAACTCAAATTCTTCCTGGTATAATAAGGAGCTCTAACTCTGGTAGCAGAAGAATGTTTTGCATACTGATAGATATTCAAATACTAATTTATAACTAGATGAGGGTGAACACTGAAATGGTTCAGTTCTGTTAAAGGCTCACTTGAGAACATCAATAAGTATGTTAAATCTAAGCAAACCACCTAAGGAACATTGAATGACCTGGAAAACTTTGCTTCACATTGGTACTCTGTCATGACACCATTTCTGCTGTGAAAGAAGCAATCAAAATGCAAATGGGAACCTTTTTTCTAAAACAAATTTGGGGCAAAAAATACAAATCCTCCACCCCAAAATATCCTTTCTTGATTACTTTCTCTGGTAGACTGCTGAGCTTTACAAGTATGATAAGAGACCAGTTAATCTATGGCATGCATTGCTGAAAACCAGCACAGCTTTTATTACTAATGTCATTTGATTTCTGTCTTTTCAAGACAATTCTGCATAGACATTTATGCATTAATAGCAACACTACTATCCCAGTACATCATGGAAAGATGTCATCTAGCTAGATCAATGTTTAATAAAAAGGGCCCAGGTGATAGTCAGTGAGAGTCAGTAAACAGAGACATGGTGAAGTGATAGTCTGATCTGACCCTAAATGTCCTAGGTTCCAAAAACCATCCTAGAAGATATCCCTCAAACGTTATACACAGGAGAGAGCTTTGCTTAGGAACATTTTGGAGCAGGTTTATCCAGAATGTCAATTTATTGATTCCTCTCAGAAGAAAAAAAATGTTTTATGTCTTTACTGAAAGTCCTTTGAATGCTTATCTGTATGATCCTGGTATTGTGAGTTAATGACCACCTTGGGAAGACGAGGGATGAAGTCAGTGCAAGTTGAGGACATGCATCATCCTTCTGTGATCTGCAGAAAAGATTGTGGTTCAGATAAGCAGAACAATTTCAAGGAGCGAAGGGGAGACTAATTCCAGGTAAAGATGGGGAAACTGATTCAAATAAAATATTATTTAGGCAAAGTGATTCAAAGCCAATTTTATTTTACTTTATATTTTGCTCATCTCTAAAATTCCCAAATTAGTCTGTTTGCTTAAAACTCTCAGATTAAAATTGTAACCCAAATTTTTTACCTACAATTTTTTCTAGGATTGCCTCCTATATAGTAAAGTCAGCAGTAAGGTTCGGGAGTCTTGATACTAAGAATAGTTCAAGGCCAGACCCAATGATCAATTGATCAAAAATTTATATTCAGAAAATATGAAATACTAAGATGACACTTAGGTTATGTCTAGACTGCATTGCTTTTGCGGGATACTGAGTCCAAGGAATGCATCTGCTTTTTCGGAATTTTTTTTGAAAAAGCGGATGTTCTCTTTCGCCATCCCTGTGAACCTGGTTTTACGAGGAAGAATGGATGTATCAAAAGAGCACTTTTTTCTGAAATTTGGTGCCATGTACCCATGCAAAATCTAAGAAAAGCCTCTTTGGACAGCAAAGCAGAAAAAAATAGGTAGTTTGCATACCGCAAATTGCATTTCTTGTTCCGACTTATCACTGCAGTGTAGACCTAGCCTAAGTGTCGTCTTAGTATTTCATATTTTCTGAATATAAACTTTAGCTCAATTGAGAATTGGGTCTGGCCTTGAACTATTCATAGGTTTCTTCCTACACATTCTGTGACAATTATGCTTTTGTTTTTGTTTTCTTTATTTCCTTCCCTTATTCCGTTTAAAGTCAGGAATCCAAAAATCAGTTTGGTACCACTGAAAATGAAAACAAGCTGCTAAAAACCAGTACTCTGAAATCCTCTAGATAGACCTGTTTTGCCCCAAAATTTCTCTTGACCCACCAGAAATGTAAGGGAGCCACATGCTGTTCCTTCTGATGCTATTACAAGATGGTTTCTGGGAGCTGCCTGCATCATTCCAGAGATTATGCAGTAAATCAATAGCGTCATCCCCAGTCCAGGAGAGGAAAGTAAAATATAAAAGCAGGGAAAAGCATCATCTACTTTCTTCCTTACATGTGCCAGAACACTCCTTTTCTGTCAGAGTAAGATCAGTATCACTTTGCATATCTGCTCTGCTGCACTCTAAGTACTGCATATATTGATGAAAATCTCTTTTCTGAATGGTTGACTGCTTAAATTCATCTGGTGTTCTTAGGCTGTAGTCATTTTGGCAATTAATGTTAATTTTGTAACCATTCAAAGAGATGGTCAAGTCTAGGTCAGAGGGATCTGTAAGTTTTAAGAGCCTGCCTGACCAGGATGTGTAACTGCTCACATTGGAAAAGAAAAGAAAAGAAAAGAAAAGAAAAGAAAAGAAAAGAAAAGAAAAGAAAAGAAAAGAAAAGAAAAGAAAAGAAAAGAAAAGAAAAGAAAAGAAAAGAAAAGGTTTGAGATCAAATGCAAAACAATCCCATTTTGGAAATTCTCTGCACAGCCATTACCACCCTATTCTTCCAGCCATCTGTGCTATCTGGAACCAACTGATGGTGTCTCTTGTTTTACATCTTGCATCTACTTGATTTATCCACTTTTAAGAAGGGATAGAGGTTACTTATTTCTTTTCATTTAGTGAATCTTGACTTTATTATAAATAGGGATTAGCCATGCACCCAGTGAGCTAGATGTGGAAAGCGCATCAGAGAAAAATGCCAAGTAAAGACGGGTTTCTACTGTTTTGTTGGTTACTTAATACTAAGCTTGGATTTTTTTTAAGTGCTTTTCAGAAATGCAGTGAGCTTATTGACCTCTGGTAAAGTGTGTTAGAAAGAGAAGACAGTCATACATACATACATACATACATACTTTCAGGAGAAGACACTCATACTTCATATATAGAAGACACTCAGGCTGTCAAATGATAGTGTCCCTGCTGACATTCTAGATTTCTCTGATAGTCAGCTAAAGAAAGGATGAGAATTACTCACTCCTCCAAGATGTTAGGAGAGAAGGAGGAGAATGAAATCCACTATCTAGTGAAGTGTTCTTGAGCTAGAAACTGGGGCAGAAGCCCCCTATTTCTGGAAAAGCAATCAGGGTCCTCCCCTCACCTCCCACTGCCTGCAAGATCAATGATGGCAACAAAAGTCATTCAATTGCCAAAAGATTTTTAAAAAGTAAAAGTAAAAGTAAAAGTAAAAGTAAAAGTAAAAGTAAAAGTAAAAGTAAAAGTAGTGCTGTAGGGAATGCTGGGTCCTTGCTGAAGAAGCAATGTTCTAGTGTTAATAAGAGTTGTGATAATTAACAACCCCTGGGAAAGCTCTGTGGGAGGAAGCAAATAATGGTGATGAAGGGGTCTCCAGCTCACTGATATACACTGTGCCAATCCGGGCAATGACACCACTCCAATTCATGCAACTTATCACTTTGGGCCCTATCCATAACTGAAGATACATAACATTAGCTATGACACAGGCAAGTCAGCCTGCTAAATGGGAGTGCAGGGAGCAAATATATTAACTAATATTGAAGGAAGGGATTTGCTGTGTGCTAAAGAAGCACAAAACACCTACTTAAGAGTTCCTTAACTAAATGCTCCCATACCATAGCACTCAAAAATGTCAGAGAAATCTGTATAGATCTCTCTGCAGCAGCTTTGTGGGTATGTCTACACTACAGCATTATTTTGAAATATCTTATTTCAAAATAATGTGTTTACACACAAAATGCATTTTGAAATAGCATTTTGCTATTTTGAAATAGTGCATCCGCACTGAGTGGACACTAAAACACATTTAAAGCTGGCCGGAACCAGGTCCGGCAGGGCATCAGATCAGGAGTTACTTTATGTGGCTGCTGCCTGAGGGTATCTGAGGCCTGTGCTTAAAGGAACCACCCATCGCCCCCTCTCCCGGACAGCCAGTTCTCAGCTTTCCCTGCTTGCTTGCCTATCTCGATGAAGGACAGCAAAGCATTTTGTCTCTGCATGCTCTGGTTGCCCTCACTCGGGACCACAGCACTCTGCAACATGGAGCCAGAACTGCCCCGGGGCACTCTGGTGCTTCTCGTGAACACGTTGCTGCAAGCCTGGCTGCACTTTCTGCAGGCTGCCATCCAGGAGGTCCATCGGGGGGCTGTCAGTATCCAGGAGGCCCTGTGAGAGAGCTTCCACACTGAGGAGAACTAAGAGCTTCCCTGGTCTGCCCCACTGGGGGCTTGTGCCTCATTCCTCCCTCACATCCTTCCACTTACCCCTCCGTAACTCCCCTTCCTGATGTCAAATAAAATACACGTATTTTCATGAACACAAACTCTCTTTATTTAACAAAACTGGGGGGAGAGAGGGATGAAACTCTGGTGAGACTAGGGAAAGAGGTGGGAGAGGGGAAGAGAGAGGATGGGAGAGGGGAGGGGGAAACCTGGGAGGAGGGAGCTGGAAGGGGGAAGAAAGGGGAAGAAGGGGAAGAGAGAAGCTCAGAGCTCAGAATTGAGGGTCTTGCTGGACCAACTTGATTTTCATGCAAACCTGCTCCTGGGTTCACGTGACCTTTGGTGGCCAGGCTGGCAGCTATCCTGCCATAGACGGCCACGTTCCCCCATCTAGTGCAGAGATCATGGATGTTGGGGGCATCCCCCAAACCTGAATAAAGTCCATGATCTCCTCCTGTAGCCAGACAGGCCCTCCCCCCGTCACTTCCATCTTATTTGCCCCTCTGAGGTGCCTGTGTACAGGGCAGAGAAGGAGCAATAAAAATCAGCATAGCCTTTGAAGCCTCGATGCGAGGCCAGGATATGCCAGCTCATCTGACCCTGGGTAAGCTGAAAACATAGATATGAGAAAGAATGATTAAGGCAATAAGCTGACCTTGAGGCTGCGAGAGCTGCCCTGGCTGGCACCTATATTGATACAATCACACGCAGTCATCCCTGGGAGAGGAATCTCCCACTGAGAAAAGAATGCCCAGTTCTCCCAAATTAGTTATCTCTCTTACAAGTGTAAATTAAGTTCACAACTCCCTTGTAAGAACTGGCATCACAAAGATGGACCAGCACTGTGACGGCCTGTGTGGGTGCGAACACCCCCCCCCCGCAGCGGGTGAAGGGGGTTCAGCGGACCCGCCGTCTAGAAGTTTGAGTGAGATCACCCGGCCACGAGTCCGGGTCGGGGATCAGCGAACTCGTGGTTCCGTTTCCTCGGGGCAATCCCGGGTTACCAGTCTGCCCGGGTGCCTGGGTGAGGAGACGGGGTCACCCTTGTGGGCTTGTCTGTAAGTCAGGTCCCCGTCGGGACAGCCGAAATGCAAGGGTCTTCGCCCCCTTGGTTAGCCACCCCCTACGGGGTTACGTGGGTTGGGGTTTCAAGCTAGGGAGGGGGACGTGGGGGACCCGGGCCTGCCCTCTCCACCGGGTCCCTGCCCGGGGCCCTAAGTGGGGGGGGAACGATGCAGGCGTTCCTCCCACGACAGGTGGGGTTTATCCCCGTAACGCACCTGTCCACGGGCGCCAGAAGGCCCCCGCCCCAGGCTGCTTCCACTCCCCACTACCCTCCGCCCTGTTGGTGGGGGTCCCGCAGTCACTTACCCCGCCCGAGGTGTCGGTCTCGTCCTGCAGCCGTCGTGGGGGTTCGGGGTCGTTCCCTCCTCTCCTCCAATGCGGGGGGGGGCTCCCCTTGGCAGCCGGGGCGGCGGCGGCAGCTCCTCTGAGTGCCACCACGCCTTACTCCACCGGGCCGCTTTTCAAACGGCCCGGGTGATGACGTTGGGGGCGTCTGTTCCGTCCCCCGGGCGTCCTGGCGTCCTCTGACGTCACGGCCGGGGCGTGCCGGCCTGACGCTGGCTCCGCAGTGTCCCGGCCGAGCGGCGTGCCGTTCACGCTCCTCGCCCCTTGGTTGGGGCCGTTCCCGGCCCCTCCTTCCCCGTCGGGGGGTTAGCCGCCCCTCCCCCGGCGGGGCTTCCCCCCTGGCCCGCTCTCCCCTGCTCCCAGGGCTGCCTGCCGGCCCGTCCGGCGGCCTCCAGGGGGCGCTTCCAGCCCCGGTTCTAGTGCGGACCTGCGGCGGTCCGTCACAAGCACCATTTGGCATCACAGATAAGAAAGAAAAATTTGTGACCCCAGGGGTATAAAGATGGGTCCAGCAGCACACTCACTTTGAGTGTCAATCTACCATCTATCTGCTGGTTGGGTTAGGTGATTGACTTCCTGAGGTCCACGGGGACGCCCACCTCATATTTAGTGTTTCCGAGGAATTGAGGGACTGATCCTGGCCTGACACTCTGGGACCGAGCGATGCAGAAGGGGGTAAGAATTGTACCCGTATGTGTCCTTTTGTTTTAGTGCATGCATAGAATAGAGCTCTTTAAAGATTAAGCTGTCACTTGGTACCATTATTTTCTATCTTCCTTCTTCCTGTGTAACCATAAGATCTGTGTTTGCTAGCAGTTAAGAAATAGAGCAATAGCCATTGTAACCATATGATTTATAAGCTTCTTTAATAAACCTGTAACTGTTTAAGCTTTAACCTGACTCCTTCAGTTGCTGTAACAGAACCAAGCACAGTTTAAAAGAACTTCAGCTGGTCATAAGGGACAGATATAGGAAGAGCTGAGGCATTTGGATCATGTCACTTCCAGAGGACAAATCCATAGGGGCATCTCTCAGTCTTCCCTAGGCTGCCCGCTGCGAAGGGATCCTGTATCCTAGCAGTCAAAATCCGAGATGTAATAAGCTCTTCCTATAAACTCTGGGGCATGTGTCAGCCTGTTGGCTGCCCTCCACGAAGGGATCCCGATCCTAGTGGACAAAGACACGGACGTTAAACTCCTCGGGACGCCTGTCAGTCTCTCCTAGACTGCCCACTGTGACGGGGCCTTGTGTCCCAGCAGTTGAAGACTCGGGTGTAACACACACACACACACACACACACACACACACACACACACACACACACACACTCTGCCCTGACCATCAGATGACACCTCCCTGGACCAGGAAGATGCTTGCCTTCTCTGAGCCCTGGCAGGCTCCTGGGAGCTGGCAGACTGCTCTTGGAGAGCAGTGGAGGGCTGGCTACCAGTGTCTTGCTGGTTCATGTTTTGGGGCCACTGGGTCAGGGGCAATGACTGCTGGTTCTGGGCTGGCAGGCTTGGAGCTGGCACAGACACTGTGGCCAGAGTTAACTCTTTTAAGGACTCAGGGGAGCGGGGAGGGAGAGTAGTGTTCTTTGTTGAGGCTGGAGTGGCCATCAGGGCACCCTGGGAAGGCTGGAGGCCCCCTATTTTGAAATAAGTGTCTACACAGCACTTATTTCAAAATAGCTATTTCGAATTTGGCATTATTCCTCGTGAAATGAGGTTTGCCAAATTTGAAATAAGTTATTTTGAATTAATTTCAAAATAGCGGTTTGGCTGTGTAGACACTAGCAAAGTTATTTCTAAATAATGGCTGTTATTTTGAAAAAACTTTGCTGTGCAGACATACCCTGTCAGACCCAAATTAATTAAACAAATGCAGGCTAATGCACACATTGCGATAACATATAATCTTTCATCTGTCCTTGGTGCTTCTAGTCCAGGGGTGGGCAATAACATGGTTAGGGTTCAGCAGGGTTAGACCCTGGCAGGCTGCCACCATTATATTTACTTGCATGGCCACAGGAACCAGCAATCACCACTCTCATTGGCCTTGGATCACTGTTCCTGGCCAAAGAGAGCAGCAAGAAGTGCCACGGACCGAGACATTGCTTCTTGCAGCTCCCATTCGCTGAAAACTGTGATCTGCATCCAACTGGAGCTGTGATTGCCAGTACCTGCAGCTCTACAGGTCAATAGCTCCTGGCGGGACCCCAACACTATATCCCTTGTAGACCAGATTTGGTCCATGGCTGGAATTTTCCCACCTCTGTTCTAGCTAATGAGAAAACAGAAACTCAAACAGATTCCAGTTTCTATATTAGCATGCTATTTAAAACATGTATCTATTAAGGTGGTGTCATATTCGTGAAATCTGAAGCTCTTGCAAATGGGAGGGAGGGAAGAAATCTGAAGCTCTGTCAAAGTACAGAAATAGCAGTGCAACCTTGCCATTTTGCTTTAATGGTTGATAGACTGATGGTGGATTAAAAAAAAACACAATAGAAATGAGGACAATGCATGTAAAATGTCCTTTTATTCTGATAACTGAAGCTTAAATTATTGATTATAATGTAACATATAGTATCTAGCAAACCTAATGAAACCTGGGTAATCTTCAATCTTATCTTGATAAGTGGGCAGACTCCCACTATTTCCATTTTATAAATGATAAATTACATGGAATAGCAAGGTGTAAATCAGTAAGGTGGCACCTAAGATTAACTAGCATCAATGCTTTGATAGCACTTATGAAACTAGTACTCTAAAATTAAAGGCGACACGGGATATCCTGATTTATTTTCACTCCCATGGTAAGTACCTTTTGGATCATGTCCTGGAACTATACCGAAGCAAAGAGAGAATGCACCAGTTATAGGAATTAAATACAATTGATTAAGATAAATCAGTGTTGGAAAAACCATAATGATGTTTACAGTTGTACTGTGTGTCACCTCCTAATTTTAAAACATTGTCAGGAATCACGTAAATCTCTGATTGTATTTTAAGTAACATTTCTAATTTTGTTCAGAGATATAAAGAATATTATGTGTAATTGGATGTTTTGCTTTCTATATAAGTCTCATAAGGCACAGCTAATATCCAGGCTTGCAAGGTAACAAGACAATTGTTCTCTTTTAGGTCCCAGTTCAGTGTGTTTTGCTAAATAAGGATGGGATTACTCAGATACTTAATATTAAACATATACTTAAGTTCTTTGCTAAATTGGGGCCTATGATGCAGCAGGACGAGAAAGGAGAATGGGAGAGGGGAGATATATAAACCCTAGGCTATTTAAGGCATGATTGTAGACTAGGGAAGGCTACTATAGGTTAATTGAAGTTCCTGTATTCATTAAAAGCCCTATCAGGAACCTAATAAAAAAATTCTGCTTCAGGCACACTGAGGAGTGAGGATGGAGAGACCCTCCTGCAGTATTAAGGTCTGAGGGTAACCCTGCCTGAGGGGGAAAGGATCAGAAACCCACAGGTGTTGAGAGGATCTGGGGGTTAGACCCAGATCCTTTCTTCATTTCCCTCTCCCACAGGGCAAGAACAGAATACAGAATGCCCAAGAATGAGGGTGGGGGCCATGCTCACCCACTTCACCAGGAGGAAGTATTGGACCCACCATTGTAATGTTGGCCATTTGCCACAGGTTTTAATCATATATGTAATATCATTATACTTCCCTAAGGCAATATATATTTTAATTAATTCCTATTAGACATAAAATATAATCACTATATCAGAAATTCATTATTACCAGATAAGTTTCCTTTTCTTCCACTGTCCTGGATTATGTGCTGAATACCCGAGACGGAATGAAAAGTGTATGTTGATTGAACAAAGCAAGCATTGATTTAAACCACATCTATTCCACATTTTTGGACGCAATTATGAATGTTTTTCTAGTGTTTGTGAACAGAATTCAAGGGAAATGCTATCTTACAAGAATGAATCTATTGAAACAAGTCATTACTAAAGGAGCATTATGGTTGCTGGTTTTCATTACACTTTAATTCCTGAGTAAAACAGAAGAGATAATATAGCATTACCCTGGGGAAAACCGGAATTCTCAGAGGTTCTGTTGTAAAGTAGACTTGCAAACAGATCCTCAGCAGGTGTAAATCATCAACAGAGTTTTGCTAATTTATACCAGCTAAGGATCTCGTCCTTGATTTTTCCTTAGTTTTGTCTCTAAAACTTAAGTCCATGATGCCCATTATCAGTTGAATGACACACCATTTTTCTGTTAACTCCCCTCCTCCCCGCTCTAATGAGAAGAGATGACAGCTATCATAGACCATAGGGCAAGGTGGCGGGTGCTAGTTCTGTGCCCCAAAAGGGCCTGGGCCTTGGCCAAAAGGGATGGTACGAGGGGCAGCCAGCCCTTAATGCTGCCTGGGCCACAATGCTGGCCCCAACCCGGCCATCAGGGCCACATAGAACAGTGTTCCAGTGGCAAGTCAAGGGGGCCCGGATCTCTGGGCACCACTGCTGTTACTGTGGCAACGGCTGGAGCCCTGGGCCCCTTTGAATTTCTGGGCCCTGCAGCAATTGCTCCCTTTGCCCTCAGTGATAATGCTTTTCATCCAAGGGTGAAAATCTGGCCTCATCAGAATTAATTCCTGGTATTTCCCTGGCTCTTGCCATTTAATTTTTTTTCAAGGCTTTTAGAAGTCATTTAAACCTTGTAAGTTGTAGGTCCTATATATATGTTCTTTCCCCTATGCTCTGTTCATCATTTCAAAAACCTGTTTTATTGTGATTTTGCATTTTTTCAGTTGTGGGCTCAGAAAATGGGCCACTTCTTCAGCTGCTGCAAACGGAAACCAACAGAACCACATCAATTTACATTAGAGAAAGCTCTCATCCCTCCATTTTCCCTTATGTTCTTCATAGGAAGTAGTCTGTCAAGTATGGAAGCCCTTTTATCATTCAGAAGGGTGGACAGCATTCCAACAGATTTCAACTGTAAACTCCCAGCACAGATCCTCTCTTGTTTTACATGCAGAATAAACACGAGTATCACAGCTCCACTGATGTCAAGGTCTTGCTCAAATTTACATGTTCTGAGGCTTTGGCTTAGCACTTCCTCCTTCCCTACCATTTGCAGTTTTCTGGAATACTACATAGCTGAAATATGTGTCTTATCTGTGACTAATGGCATATTGTTCCTTGTATGTCTGTGGAATGCTCAGTCTGTGTAAAAGCAAATGTATTAGTTTGTTTCTGTGTTGCTTGTTGGGCATCCCATAGTTTAGGATGTTCTAGCTTCCCTGAGTTTAAATACTGATGAAGAAATAGAAGACAGGGTCTTTTATTTTTAAACATCCTGAAGCATATAATCTCTGATCTTGAAGTGGAATTGCCTTCCTCCTATCAAACACTAGTGTATGTATTTGTTTTATGTATGCTGGTTACTGAAAAATGTGTTGAAAAAATATGTTTCTTGGAGCCTACTATCTTGAATACCCAAATGTTAAACTAATGAAAATTATAACAATTTACATGATGATAATGATTTTCATCCAAGGGTGAAAATCTGGCATCATCATAATCAATGGGGGTATGTCTACACTACCATCCTAGTTCGAACTAGGGTGGTTAATGTAGTCATTCGAAATGGCAAATGAAGCCCGGGATTTAAATATCCCGGGCTTCATTTGCATCTTGCCGGGCGCCACCATTTTTAAATCCCCGTTAGTGCGAACTCTGTGCCCACGGCTACACGCGGCAAAGAGTACGTAGTTCGAATTAGGCTTTCTAATTTGAACTACCGTTACTCCTCAGGAACGAGGAGTCTTACCTCGGTTTCTGGAAAAATCATGGAAGGGATCCTTAAGGAATCTATTTTGAGGCACTTGGAAGAGAGGAAAGTGATTAAGAAGAGTCAGCATGGATTCTCAAAGGACAAGTCATGCCTGACCAATCTGATTAGCTTCTATGATGAGGTAACTGCCTCTGTGGACATGGGAAAGTCAGTGGATATGATATACCTTGACTTTAGCAAGGCTTTTGATACGGTCTCCCACAATATTCTTGCCAGCAAGTTACGGGAATGTGGATTGGATAAATGGACGGTAAGATGGATCGAAAGATGGCTAGAAGGCTGGGCCCAGAGGGCAGTGATCAATGGTTCGATGTCAGGATGGTGGTCGGTTTCTAGTAGAGTGCCCCAAGGTTTGGTTCTAGGACTGGTTTTGTTCAATATCTTTATTAATGACCTGGATGAGGGGATGGATTGCAGCCTCAGCAAGTTTTCAGATGACACTAAGCTAGGGGTAGAGGTAGATACGCTTGAGGGCAGAGATAGGGTCCAGAGTGACTTAGACAAATTGGAGGATTCGGCCACAAGAAATCTGATGAGGTTCAACAAGGACAAGTGCAGAGTCCTGCACTTGGGACGGAAGAATCCCAAGCATTGTTACAGGCTGGGGACCGACCAGCTAAGCAGTAGTTCTGCAGAAAAGGACCTGGGGGTTACAGTGGATGAGTAGCTGGATATGAGTCAACAGTGTGCCCTTGTAGCCAAGAAGGCTAATGGCAAATTAGGTTGCATTAAGAGGAGCATTGCCAGCAGATCCAGAGATGTCATTATTGCCCTTTATTTGGCTCTGGTGAGGCCACATCTGGAGTATTGTTTCCAGTTCTGGACCCCTCCCCCCCACTACAAAAAGGATGTGGACGCATTGAAGAGGGTCCAGCATAGGGCAACCAAAATGATTAGGGCACTGAAGTATATGACCTATGAGAAGATGCTGAGGGAGTTGGGTCTGTTTAGTCTGCAGAAGCAAAGAGTGAAGAGGGATTTAATAGCAGCCTTCAACTTCCTGAAGGGAGGTTCCAAAGAGGTTGGAGAAAGGCTGTTCTCAGTAGTGAGAGATGGCAGAACAAGGAGCAATGGTCTCAAGTTGTGGTGGGAGAGGTCCAGATTGGATATTAGGAAAAATTATTTCACTAAGAGAGTGGTGAAGCACTGGAATGGGTTATCTAGGGAAGTAGTGGAGTCTCCATCCCTAGCGGTGTTTAAGTCTCAGCTTGACAAAGCCCTGGCTGGGTTGATTTAGTTGGGATTGGTCCTACCTAGAGCAGGGGGCTGCACTTGATGAACTTCTGAGGTCTTCTATGATTATATGTACATGCAACAAATCTCATATGATCATAATTGTAGCAGGTCAATTTTTCCCTTCTAACACAGCATTTATCTCTATAGCTTCAGAGGACTTACCCTGCCCCCAATTCACTTCCATGTCACGGAGAAGGGACTCAGGCCATGGGAGACTTAGTATGCCTAGCATTCACAGTTCCATTCTTCCAAGAATATCCTGTGTTTCTGCTCCTAGCTAGATAGAACTCAAGAGCTCATTTTCCTATAATAGTGATTCATAATAGCAGCAAAAACTCTCAGCACTGTACTGATGACGGATCTTCTTAATATATTAAGTGTTTACAAGGATACTGAGCTGTCTAATGCACTCAGTTATAATCAGATGATAACTACTCACTTCTTTGTATTTCACTGTTTGAGTACTTTAATTTGCTTTGGAATACATTTTGCGTGTCATTCTAGCTCTGCAATAAAGCTGCTTTTAGGAAAAGAAATTTCAATAATAAATCAACATGAACATATCCATAAATCCACCAGAATGGAGAGATTAAAAAACCTGTCCCATGACAGTTTACTTTATCAACATTTTCAACACAATATTTTATATCAGAAACTGTAATATGAAATGGATACAAAGAATAGTTACAATAATAGTTTATGTTCATGTACTTCAAAAATGGTTTTGATAAAGTCAAGGTCCAAAATTAGGATCCAGACAATAATTATTTGTTAAAGCTATAGTCAAGTTTTTGGGACCTGTCAAACATTTATCTGTGTGAAGATTTCAAAGTGCATTTTTATAGTTCTTCAAAATACTAATGGTGTGGAAATTAAAATTTTCATTTTTTCCTTCAGCAAATGTATACAATATCTTTAATGTTCAGCTTCATTCCCCTGTTACAGTTTGCTACTGCTCAGCTAATACCTCCCCAGTCAAGAATTACTCTATCTCAGTTCAATTCAGTGAAGGCACCAAATTACATTCATATGTGCACCAGAAAAGTTTGATTTTAGTTCTGTTCATATAAGCAATTGAATCAAATCTAGATGGAGCCACCATATCTGGGTGAGCCAAACACTGAACAGGTGACTGCATGAGGGCAATTGCATGCTCTGAAGAAGAAAGCATGTGCTGTGATTTCAAGAATCTGCAGAATCCCAAAAAGTCTTAAATTTCAAAACAATACAAAATATCAAAACCAATTGGAGTACTGTTTTTTTTGTTTGTTTGTTTGTTTGGTAAGCTTAATTACTAGCTTTGGTGTAAAAACAAACAATCTGCCCCTAAAAATGAAGGTGAACTCCCAAAGGAGACTCAGTAAGGGTAGTGACAGGGTTACTTAGTGAAGATTGGAAAGTTGGAGGGACGTTAAAAAAAAGTCAAACTCATAGCCAGAATGAGTCCCCGGTGCCATTGGCTGTCAAGCTCCCCTCCCTTACTCCCACATAGCTGAGTCCCCTCCCCAAAGTCTGTATTTAACTTCCTATGTTTTCTCTACCTGTGGCTTGCTACCACCAATCTTTAAAGTGACTTCTCCTGTCTCCTCACTAAGGGCAGGTTCTGGCTTTTTTTGTTCCTGATGCTCAATGGTCCACTCAAAGGGTAGGTTTAAACTACATGCCTCCGTCGACGGAGGCATGTAGATTAGCCAGATCGGCAGAGGGAAATGAAGCCGCGATTAAAATAATCGCTGCTTCATTTAAATTTAAATGGCTGCCCCGCTCTGCCGATCAGCTGTTTGTCAGCAGATCGGGGCAGTCTGGACGCGACGCGCCGACAAAGAAGCCTTTCTTGATCAGCACAGGTAAACCTGGTTTCACGAGGCATACCTGTGCTGATCAAGAAAGGCTTCTTTGTCGGCGCGTCGCGTCCAGACTGCCCCGATCTGCTGACAAACAGCTGATCGGCAGAGCGGGGCAGCCATTTAAATTTAAATGAAGCTGCGGTTATTTTAATCGCGGCTTCATTTCCCTCTGCCGATCTGGCTAATCTACATGCCTCCGTCGACGGAGGCATGTAGTCTAGACACACCCAAAGTGACTTCACACGGTGCCTTATACAATGGTGCCCAATGGCTGTGCCCAATGGCTGTTGTGCCTTCCAAATTAATGCTAATACTGCAAGCTGGCAAACATACATAGGGATATAAAGCACATAAAACAAAAGACTGGCATGCCAAAAAGAACAGGATAATAGAAAGGGATCATGACTGGGAATAAGAAACTAAGACTTGGGGAAGGAAGGAATGGTCAAGGTTAAGTAGTAAGCACATATAAATAAATCAGTTCCCTGTTCGTAAACACCCACAAACTGCTCCAGGTCCAGGTCCCTCCCTGGCTCCTTACCAAGGCAAATAGCACAACAGGAGTTGTCTCCTCAGATGGACATATGGGGGTTGTGATGTTGGCCAGATTAAAAAAAAAGTCACCCGACTTTATCTTTACCCCTTGGCAGTCAGGGTCCCCTCCTGATTCTCAGCAGACTTGCTGATTTCTTTGTCTCGGCTCTGGCTGTAGTCTTTACTGGTTTTCTGTAACTAGTGCAAGGTCCAATCTCTCTCTGTAGATACTGGTCACTGCATTGCTAGAGTTGCCCCGTTCATGCATCAGAGTCTCAGAGCAATGCAAAAACTGCCTTGGAAGGGAGTGGGAGTTTAACAGGGATATGCTTAGCACTGTCCCCCATCAACCTTCCAAACTAAATTCTCTCACTTTTTCTGTCTCAGCTTCTGTCTCCATCCTTGATCTGAGAGCCATCTTATTTTGCAACCCCTTTGGCAGGGCCCTTTAGAAGCTTAATTCAGAGCTCTGGGAGCTAGCCATCTCCATGATAACATTCCATAGGAACACAGGACTTCTCAGGTGAGCCACCGTGATGCTACAACTCCATGTAAACTGCAGAATAATTAAACCCGGTTCATCCAGTTGGCTCTTGCTAATTCCAACCAGGATATAAGAGGAATTGAGCATCTTGGGCACAGGGAACAATGGATCTTAGCGAGAAGAAGTTCTGCAAGGAAACTCTAGCAACAGCTAAGATTTGGGAGATAGCTATAACAATGTATAAACCTCAGGGTATGTCTACACTAGCCCCCTAGTCCGAACTAAGGAGGCTAATGAGGGCGACCGAAATTGCAAATGAAGCGTGGAATTTAAATATCTCGCGCTTCATTAATATGTTCCCGGGCGGTCACCATTTTGGAAATTGACTAGCCCGGAAGAACTGCCCACATCTACACGTGGCAGAGAAGGGCGATTCTGAAATAAACACCTTACTTCGAATTAACAGTTAAACCTCATACCACTGGCAGTGGTCAGGAGCCCCAGGCACCTTTGAATTTCCAGGACTCAAGGCAATTGCTCCCTCTGCCTCCCCTCCCACCATTGGTAGGCCTAACCTCAGCTTATCCCATGGCCCATGTCATAAACCCTCACTCCCTATTTCAGCCCCCATCATTTCTGTACTCAAACTTCCATCAACCTCACCCTGCCTCATCTCCACTCGTCCTATGGTGGGTGTGTCGAGACTACATGGCTCTGTTGACGGAGCCATGTAGATGAGTGTACTCAGCAAAGGGAAATGAAGCGGCGATTTAAATAATTGCCGCTTCATTTACATCAAAATGGCCGCCGTGCTGTGCTGATCAGCTGATTGTTGGCACAGAGTGGTAGTGTGGATGGGGATCAGCCAACCCCAGATCCCTTTGTCATCAGATCCTGTAAGCCTCTTTTCACGAGGCATAAAGGATCTGAAGACAAAGGGATCTGGGGTTGGCTGATCCCCGTCTAGACTACCGCGTTGTGCTGACAATCAGCTGATCAGCACAGCGTGGCGGTCATTTAGATGTAAATAAAGTGGCGATTATTTAAATCGCCGCTTCATTTCCCTTTGCCGAGTACACTCATCTACATGGCTCCGTCAACAGAGCCATGTAGTCTCGACACACCCATCATAGGACGAGTGGAGATGAGGCAGGGTGAGGTTGATGGAGGTTTGAGTACAGAAATGATGGGGGCTGAAATAAGGAGTGTTGACGGAGCCATGTAGTCTAGACACACCATTTTCTCCCTCCTCTGTCCTCCCCTTCAATGAAAACAACAAGCTCAGGAGAGAGTCTCTGTCAGCTTCTGGCAGGGCTGAACAGCATGAGATGGCTGCAGCTTCTCACATCATCTCACTAGATGAATTCCTGCACTCTGTGAGGTCCCATCACTCTCTTTCTCTCTCTCTGTCTCTCTCTCACACACACATAAATGGTGATCTCACATCAAGTTAAAACAACATTGTGCTGCATTTCTATTGGGATATTGATATTATAGATGCCCTCTAATAGCTCAATCTCCTTATAGCTTTCAGTAGATGGCCAGACCTCCAAGACAAACTGCGACAACCAGGCTATTTCTACACTGCATGCTTATTTGGAAATAACACATATTATTTCAAAATAGCAGAGTGCATGTCTACACAGCAAGCCCATTATTTTGAAATGATGGGCTTCTTACTCTGACTTCTGAGACCCTCAAGTCATGAGGTATAACGGAAGTCAAAGGGAGAGAGATTTTCCTTCGACTTCCTGCTGTGCCAAAAGCCGAGTTAAACTACTACAAGGTAGCTGAAGTTGCATATCTTAACTCGAATTTAGCCCACAGTGAAGACATACCCCAAGAGTTTTATAGCTTGAATTGCTCTCTTCCATTCATTCCTACTGCCATTTCTTTACCAACCAAGACATTCTGAGCAAATTACACCAATAGCAGAGATTTCAAGGCCCTAGTTAAGACCATTTTCTGTACAAAATACACAGAGCAACAGCCAGGATTATCTCTGCCACCCACACAGGTTTTTTTGAATGTCTCATGTCCAATGTATTGACTATATTTACCCATAATGGTACATAGACAGCATCATCACTAGATGGAGCTCTTCCTGTGTTTGAGTAAACAAGAGTTATTCTGTGAAGATTTTCTCATTTTGAAGTTTCTCTACCATATATCAATACCCTGATTTCATAATTCCTACATCAGTGACGTCTCAATCTATTTTTTTCATGGGTTTAACAGAGTGCATTTCAAGGTCAGGAAATTGGTTCTTCCGTGATAAATGAGAAAAAACAAGTTTGTTGAGGGGGAAAAAACCCTGTCAAAGTGAGTTGAAAGAAAAAAATCTTATTCGCTGCTGAATTAGATTAATTGAAGAGATTATATTTGCAAAGGTAAGTATTGGGGCTAGGGCCTGTTTTTTAATCTTCTGGAAGAATGTGATGAGTAGGTGTTAATTACCATTCTACAACCTTTGTTCTGCTTGTAGAGGTTGATAACTAGAATGTTAACATTTGTTTTCTGTTTAAGTTTTCTTTTCTTCCCCACTTCCATATAATTAAGTCTTCCATGTAACTGCTTTATACCTTTCCAACAGATAAGTTCAGAAAAGAGGTGTTTGAAAGTTTATCACTATTGCTGCAACAGCTACAGAACCTTTCAACCAAGAAAAATATCTGTTTCATCATTATTTTAAAAAATAAACAGTAGTAGCTCAGGGAAAACATGAATGTGATTTTTAAAACTGTTAATATATTTTCTTTATAGTAAACTACCTTGGTCACATTTCTTTTTGCACTTTATAAGGAACTGTGTAAGTTTGGATTGAAAGAAGGTTCAAATCCTAATTTAGCCATTTGGGAATATCTCTGAACATAAGGAAGGAAGAAATAACAAAGAAAAGGTTTAAAAAGTGTTGATACAGATTTTCACTCACATCAGCTACATTTATTTCCAACGTGTTTTAGATATGAACTATAAAGGACATCTTTGTGTAGATATCCATAAAGTGGAGTGAAATGAATGTTGTGGCCCTCTGGTGATTGTTGTTTTATTAATTATTTTTACTAAATTAATCTCTAGAAAGACTGAACTTGCTTGGCACTGTTCAGAAACACAACATGACACTTCCTGCCCCCAAAATGTTAAAATCTAAACAGAGAAAATGAAGGGGGAAAGCAGTATTATTATAAGTTGGGCTAAACATAATTGAAACTAAGGCTGTGTCTATATTATAAGCCTCTTTGGCAAGAAATTGCAAATGGAGTGCTTATTTGCATAGGTTGCACTCTCATTTGCATTTCCTCTTCAAATCCCTTTTTCGCAAGTGGTTTTTGAACATAAAGGAGCTGTGTAGACAGCTTCTTTTTGAGCAAAAAAACCCTTTTTTGTTCAAGAGCCGTTCTTCCTCATTTTCTGAGGAAGAATGGCTCTTGTGGAAAAGGGGGTTTTTGCGGAAAAAGGAGCCGTCTACACAGCTCTTTTCTGTGCAAAAGCCCCTCGCGCAAAAAGAAACAGCAGAAAATATGCTAATGATGTTGCAACTCATGCTAATGAGTCCCTCATTAGCATACTTTCTGCCAAAAAAACTCATAGTGTAGATGTAGCCTAAGTGTAACAGCCAGTCTTATATTTATCCCAAACAAAGAGACAACAGGAGACTCAAAACTAACCCCAGGTACATCTTGTCACAGGTTCAGCATAACTGCTCCTCTATGGTGCACCATGGACACTCCCTGGCTCCTCAGCTGCCATCTCTCTCAGGCAGAGACACATCTCTTTCTTTCCTGACTGGGGTATTTCCAGGCTGCACAATTCTCTTTCTACACTGTAGATTGCCAATCATGTCTGACTGCTTCAACAGACCTCTTTTCCCTTCTCTTCAGAGAGAACCAACAGCATCTTTGTCAATAGCTATAAATTACCATACAGCTTTTCCTAAGCAAACAGTTATTTTTAAAAGGTGAAAGCATCACAAATAATATGTATTAACACAATAAAAGAAATGCACACGTGCTAATAAGAGATCACCGCAATTCCAACAAGGGCTCTGATGGGGGGTCACTCCTTGAAACCCACCAGGAGAGTTTTCTGTCAGGAGCCAGCTATAGCAAGGTGGGTCTGCCATCAACATTTTGGGTATACTGTCTGCCTGACTGCACTTCCTGAGTGGTAGATCTTCTCAATGTCTTCCATGCTGCAGCTGCAATTGATCCTGCTTTTTGTGTAGTTCTGCTGTAGTTCCCATCTAGCCCAGGCCCATTCTTGTGCCTGCTTCAGTTCCTGCTCTCCCTCACCTTTCACACTCCGGGCTGTGACCACTGGCTCCACTGTCCAAACATTCATCACCCAATAGTTCTGATCTTTGGCTTCTGATCTTGGCTATGTCCCTCAGCTCTGCTTTCACTTACACCCCCTGTAGCCTTCATTCTTGACTCCAGTTGAGCGTGCTTCCATACTAACTTCCAGCCCTGGACATCCGTGAAGTTCTGATCAGTAGGCCAAACCAATCACATCCCAGTCATGATGCTGATAGTCAGAAATCTGTAATTATCAACTCAGAACAAGCACACCCATTAATTTATCAGTCACTGCTTTTATAGACAAATCTCAGAGTGTTAATCTGTATCTGCAAGGAATCCAGTGGCAGCTTAAAGATGCATGGAGTAGAAAAATATATATATCCCTACCTCTGTGATTTCCACTCCTTGCATCTGACAAAGTGGCTTTTACCCATGAAAACATATGCCCAAATAGATCTGTTAATCTTTAAGTTGTCACAGGTTATATATATGCACTAGAGGACACTTGCCAACCTCCCCTCTTTCTGGGGGCAGGTTTGTGGCTGGGGGGAGGATGCTGGAGTGGGCTGGGGACAGCGTGTCTGGCCAGGGGAAAGGTGCAAGAGCAGGGGAGGGTGTAAGAGCAGGTTGGGGGTAGGTGTCTAGCCAGGAGAGAGGGGGTGGGAGTGGCCTGAGGATGTGGGGATTTGGTGGAAGAGGTGAGGAGATTGTGAGTGTGGGGGTCTCAGCTGAGGGTGTGTGTGATGGAGTGCAAGGAGGGAGGGAGGGAGGATCCCAACCCCCCATGTGAGGGGGAAAGCCATGCAGTTCCCGGCCCTCCTATGAGGGAGAGGCCTTGCAACTCTTGCTCAGGCCTCCCATAAGGGGGGAAACCTCATGGTGCCCACCCCTTCAAAAGTGGGATAGTGCATGGCTCCCAAACTCCGCCCCCATGAGGGGGGACAGCATAAGGCTCCCTATGCCCTGTCCCCTTGAGGGAGTAGGCTACGTGGCTCTGGCCCACCAGGGTACTGGGGAGGGTGGGAGAAGGCAGGGTGGCTGAGAGCAGAGGGAGGAGCTGTGGGATGCAGAGTGACATGATGCGAAGTTCGCAGCAGAGCTAGGAACTGAAACTAGATCTCAAGCTTCCATCCTGTTCTTTAACGATAAGGTTATATGCTTTCCATGTGTTTTCAAGTCATATTTTCTTAAATCGCTTGTATCATGGTTTGCACTGCAGAGCCAGTACAGTAACAGAAAAAGTAAAAATGGGTTATATTTTATTTCACAGTTCCAGAAATTTTGAGTTGCAGAATCTTTCTTAACAAGCAAATATAAGAGGTAGAAAGGACACAGCTTTATTTTCAAATGTCAGGTTGGGATTTCTTTTTTTTAAATCTTAAACAGAGAATTTGAACTGGAATTCACTGAAAAAGAATGTATTTGGAACCTCAGATCATGCAGAGTTACCATTCTGACTAGTAGCTCTTTAAGTAGAAAAAAAAAGACTCCCAGGAGTGTAATAACAATGTGACTCCAGTACTCTCTCGTTCACTTTGCCTTTTTGCTTTTTTTCTTTCTCTTTGTTGCAATATATTCTGTTGCTGGTGATTCAGCTAACAACTTAGCAACTCTCACAATGGAATAATTCTCAAATTCAGAGACTTTTTAACCAAGATGAAACAGGCTCAGAATAATGGTCCAAATAATTTTCCCTAGAACTGCTTGTGAAGATCTTCCCTCCCTAATCCTAGGAGAGGCTGAAATTTTTTTTTCTTTCATGGTACCATTCTGCCTTCTCCGTTGGCCGCTATGGAGGTTGTTCCATAGGTCCCTGCTCCATGTAAACGGATAGGGTAGGATCTGAGGAGGGAGAAAGAACAAAATGGTAAACTAGAGGATCAGCACTAAATATCCTAAATATCTCTGAGGATCAGGGCCTAACTTCCACTCAAATTAATGGGAGTTAGGACCCCAAATACCTATAAGGACTGAATCTTCTTGCTGTGAGCCCCAGGAGCTAAGCTCAGAAGATACAAAGATTTCAATTGCATTCTATTTTCAGTAGAGCCAGGGTGAGGATTGTATTAGCCACGGGTAGTATGACACTATTTGAGCTACGTTACCAAAGACTGGTGTGTGGAAGTGCCGAAAATTGGAGCAGAAGCAAAAGACAGCCTTCATAAGAGGCCCCTGAATTTTCTCCTCCAGGTATGTGCTGCTCCTTTTGTTCCTACAAGCGAATACCAACAGACAGAAAAGGAATTATATGATGGACTGCTCTTGAGATTTTCTTCCCCATATGCCCCTCCTGTAGATTTTATTGAAGAAGGGCAGATCCAGGCCAAAATAATTAACAGAATAGAACATTTTCCTGTAGCCTGATAATACAGCTATAGCCACTGAGTGTTAACAATCAGAATTAACGTTTACAAGCCTAGAGATTTGTCTGGCTGATGATTGGTTTTCAGTGTTCACTATAATTTATAGGTAGCCAAGTTTGGGTCATGGAGTTATTTCAAATGCTAAACACCATCAAGAAGCTTTGTTTCCTAGCTCCCCATCTTCCACTAAGTTTACACTGTCATCCCTCTTAAACAAAAGAGCCATTTATAAACAGCTCCATGCACGTTCACAAGAAAAGACAGAGCACTTCAGCCTCATTTCAGAGGTAATAGACAAAATAATGAACAAAGGACACAAGTATTGAAGGAGGCTATTATTTTTAGTAATGCATGTGTCTTGCAAAAGCTGCATATGTGGTGAAGTCTTTCACCGAGAAAGCCTTCCAAGGGTTATTTACACTGTAATCTGGTTTCTGACACATTTTTATATACACAAAGATCTAAGACAAAAGATTCTTAAGAGACTAAATGCTGCAGTATTAAGTAGGTTTTTAATCAGTCTTTACTCAAGAAAAGTCCATTGAAATCAGTCGGAGGTTGCCTGAAGGGAAATGGGAGGACTTGAGGCAGGTTCTCAGGATTTGACTCAAAGTAATATGATTTAAAAAAAAATTGACTCTTCCTTATTCTAGTTGTCCTGTTGTCATAATTAGAGCTTTCTCTGACTTTCACATAGGTACATAAAAAGAAGCAAAATTTCCCTTTTCTTTCCTCATATCAAGCTTTGTTACAAGCCGTACTCTTGGCACAAGCTACAGAAGGGTTTGAATTTAATAAATATTTCAAAGGAAGCTTGGCCAAAAGTTGAATAAATCTTAATGCTCATCCTGGAATATGAGCAGGGATTTATAGTAGGCATTCAAAACTAAACTAAATATGGGCGTTTTGCATAGTTTCATCCCCAAGACAGGAGGAGTTGGCAGACTCAGCTGAGTTCTTAGTTTTGTTTGAATCTTAAATGCCAAGTAAAACTCAAGAGGGGCAGATACATGCAGATCTATCTCCCCCGAAACTGCAAACCCACTTACAAGCTAAATCCAAATTGCATGCAGATCTAGTTACAGTCTTACAATCACATAATCCATGCAGACACATGACTCTTAACTCTTTTGTAATTTCCTTCCATACAAAAAAAGCATCATAAAATGCTAGCATAACTTCTAAGCATAGTGCCAATCACATGGCAACGTACTGAAAGAACAATGGCTTAGTTCTGTATGATGCACAGCACAGAACCCCCTCAGCCCAAGAGAAAAAGTGATTACCATGGCTTTAAAGACATCTTTGTTCCCTCCTGATCATGGGCTGCTCAGGGAAGGATGATGGCTGGAGACCCCCTCCCCCAATGATAACTTAAATATCCCTGGGCTGCCCAGGAATGCACAGTACTGCCCAGAATCTCTATAGTGCTGACTGAGGGAAGATATCCACAACATGGGTGTGTCTAGACTACCTAGTTTTGTTGACAAAAGTGGACTTTTGTCGACAAAACTATACCAGCGTCTACACTACCGCTGAGTTCTGTCGACATAACGTCGACAGAACTCAGCAGTTTTGTCGACGCTGGTATACCTCATTTTACGAGGCATAACACCTTCTGTCGACAGAACTCTGTCGACAGAAGGTGTTATTGCCTGTAACATTGCGTCCAGACTATGGAGTTCTGTCGACAAAGCAGCTTGCTTTGTCAACAGAACTCAATGTGTCTGGACACTCTTTGTCGACGGAATTTTTGTCGACAGTATCTGTCGACAAAACTTCCATCGACAAAACGCTGTAGTCTAGACGTACCCTTATGTTTCCTAGCTGCTGGGCAGCTCCCCAAAGCATGTGCCTAATCCCTCCGGGTTGTGTGAGGGGACCCTACAGTCTGCTTTCTTCAGTTCCTGTGCTGGGGGAGAGCTCTTTCAGCCAGAGGAAAGGTTTTTTGAGTCCTTTATGCCATTCCGGCCCTTATCTTGTCATAAAGGGACCAGAGCAGGGTGAGGATCTTACCCAATATATGCTGGATTTTACTAAGCAGAATGTATTGCTCTCCAAAGCTCACATATCCTACAGCTTGAGCTATGTTTCCTTCAGGAGTTGTTTCTGAAACTCTTGATTGTCCTTGGGTTTAAGGGTAGCACACTTACCCACATGGACTTTAAATTGAAACCCATTGAAATTAATGGAGCTGTCCAAATCTGCTTCTCATTGGCACTAAAGGCTACTTCCTATGGCTCTTTCTACCACAAGGATAAGGCTCCACTGTGCAGGAGACTGAGCTTTCTGGGAGCCAATACAAAATTACTTCCACAGCTTGTGGAAAGCAAGAGTTACTTCTTCAACATAACCAACCTGTTATTTTGAAATAAAGGGCTTAGTAGTGTGGATGCTCTACTTGTTATTTTGAAATAACTTGGTACTGTAGAGCAGGGCTTAGTGACAAAAGCTTCACATATAACAAGTCCCTTGACATGGAAAACCAGGATGTCTGTGGTGTTTCAAAGGAGGACATCTCTTGAAGAGTCTCTTGTGGAATTCTTGCTGGATTCTCCTGTTTTGGATACAAAGTCTGCACTCTCTTTTGAATAGACTATAGGGTCCCCTTGCAAATCTGGCATATCCCAGGGGATATGGGAAAACACTGGCTCCAGGGACATCCTGGAGGAGCTGTTGTGTGGAAAAGATATTGCAATTGGGAGGCAGGAGGAATGGCTCCTGGGGTACTGCCCATTCCTAAATCCACAAAGCCTTCTCCTCTGATTCACAGAGATTGGAACATTTTTCAATGGTTTAGAATAAAGATAGTTACCCAGGAAGATGGAGAAGATCAATCGATGGAGATTGTTCTCTGTGCACAGATCAGGGTGAGGTCAAATGGGAGAAGAGGAACTGATCCTGGCCTTTGAAATTTGTATAGGACCCCTTTGCAAAAGCGTTTTCTGTTGCCTCTCAATATCAATCTCCCTGCATGAACATTCGAGAGTAATTCTCTCATAGTTAAAATGGACTCAGAATAACTATTTCAGCCTTAGTAAGCTACAGTATTGTGAAACTCAATAAATCTATGTAGTTAATGACTGAACAAGTCACACATTCTGATTTATTGTCTGCGTTGGCTCAAACCAACAAAACTATGCATTAAGGGTGGGAAAAAATCATTGATCTCTGTATATTTATAACCTTGTCATTTAAATATTTGGCAGCCCTTCAGCTGCTCCATATGTTCACAGTATTAAACTTTACCATAAAAGGAACTAAGAAGCAAAATCTGAAGAAAGCTGATATTGTATGGTTTAAGCGTCTGGCAGTAGAAATTATAATCAAGGAAAACTTTCAACAACAGGCATTCTGCGGTATCTCTGCTACTTCAAAGGGCATGTAGTGAAGTACCACCTCCCTTTACATTCCTGGTGGACTGCCTTCAGACTCAACATTTCAATTTCACTTTGAGATGAGTTAGAGCATATACATAGGTGGCTATTGTTAGCCCCAACCTAAGAAGAAGTTGATTCAAGAGATGACATTGGAGAGAGGCAACTATAACACAATGTGCATGTCCACACTAGGAAATTCTTCTGAAATAAGTAAAATCAAAAAAAATAAACATGGATTTAACTAAATCAAAATGTGTTCCCACTCTGGGGGAGCATCGAAATTACTCAGAATTATTTTGAAATAGTGTGTCTACACTGATTGGAGCCTACTTCAGAGTTAGAGCCCCCAGAAGCACTCTGGGGAGGGCACCAGGAGGGTGGAGACTTCCTGTAGCTGCTTGGTGAGGCAAGCTGTGATGTGTGCTTTAGGGGATCTTCTCTACAGATGGTTCTCACACTCCACTCCTCCACTGCCTCTCCCAACGTAGGACACAAAACAGATGCAGAGTGCTCTGGTTGTTCTTGTGGATGCCACAGCACAAGCTGTTCTTGTTTCACCACAGCCGCAGCACCTGGGCCTGCAGGGCGCACCACCCCGCCTGCAGCAGCCGCCTGCGCCCGGGCCAGCAGGAGAGCCAGGAACCAAGGGGACTACCAGAGGCGGCACCTCTGGTTCCTGGAGCACCAGATCTGCATCCAGGACCACTGGGTCCAGGAGGACCTGAGGCTGCGCCGGAGGAGCTTGGAGGCACTGGAGGAGCAGGGCCGTGCCCTGCAAGGCCACCTCCAGAGCCTGCTCGACCGCTTCCCAATTCCTCCTGCTCCGGCTCCTGCTCCTGCTCCCCCTGCTCCCCCTCCTGCTTCCTCCACACCCCCCGTCCCTCCTGCCCCACCCTCCACAACCATTCCCCACCAATACCCCCGGACCCGCAGTGTTGTGAGACAGGAGAGGCAGCTGGACCCCCACTCCTGAGCTTTCCTTTCCCTTCCTCCCTTCCCTCCCCTTCCAGCTCCCTCGTCCCAGGTTCCCCCTCCCCTCTGACACCCTCCCCCCTCCCTCCCCCCACCCCACTTATGTTAAATAAACATACGTTTTTGTTTGAAAAACAGGTGTCTTTATTTTACAGTAGGTAGGGAGGGGAAAGGGGAAGGGGGTAGGGTGGAAGAAGGCCCCAGTGGGGCATGCAAGGGAGAGGTCAGTCCTCCTCCTCCACCAGGAAGCTCTCCCGCAGGGCTTCCCGGATCCGGACGGCCCCCCGCTGGGCTTCCCGGATGGCGGCGGTGCGGGGCTGACCGTAGTGGCCAGCCATGTGGTTAGCCTCAGCCATCCAGGCTGGCAGGAAATCCTCCCCCTTTCTCTCACATAAATTGTGGAGCACACAACATGCTGCCACCACGGGAGGGATGTTGTGCTCGGCCAGGTCCAGACGGATGAGGAGGCATCGAAAGCGGGCTTTCAGTCGCCCGAAGGCCCCCTCCACCACAATGCGGGCCCTGGTCAGCCTGGCATTGAAGGCCTGGCAGGAGGGATTGAGGTGCCCCGTGTAGGGCTTCATCAGCCACGGCTGCAGTGGGTAGGCGGCATCCCCCACCAGGCACACGGGCATGCCCACGTCCCCGACCCTGAGGTGGCGGTCGGGGAAGGAGGTCCCGTCCTGCAGCCGCTGGCACACGGAAGAGTTGCAGTACACCCGGGTGTCGTGTGCTTTGCCAGACCAGCCCACATTAATGTCCATGAACTGTCCCCGGTGGTCACACATGGCCTGCAGGAGGATGGAGAAGTACCCCTTTCGGTTCACGTAACGGGATGCCTGGTGTTCTGGGGCACGGATGGGGATGTGCGTCCTGTCGATGGCCCCCCCACAGTTGGGGAAGCCGAGGGCGCTGAATCCCCGGATGATGGCCTCCGGGTCGGCGAGGCGGACTACCCTGCAGAACAGCACCCAGTTGATGGCCTTGGCCACCTGCAGAGAGAGACACAGCAAAAGCTCCAATCAGTGGGGTGCCCGGGTGGCTGGGAGCATTCGTGCCCTGGCAGTGCCCCGCCCCACACTCCCAGAAGCAGCCCCCCTGGTGGCATGTAGTACGACCGGGACAGACCGACCCCTCCAGTGCGGGGCGCTTTCGCCTCCTCCCGCCCCCCCCTTTGTCCCTGGGGCAGCCCATCCCCTCCTTGCAGACCCCCTCCCCCCCGGTGCAGTGGCCGACAAGTGCCATACCTGCATGAGCACCGCTCCGACGGTGGATCTCCCCACGCCGAACTGGTTCCTGACGGATCGGTAGCTGTCCGGCATGGAGAGCTTCCAGAGGGCGATGGCCACCCGCTTCTGGAGGGGGATGTCGGGCTTCATGCGAGTGTCCCTTCTGCGCAGAGCAGGGGCGAGCCACTCGCAGAGCTCCAGGAAGGTGTCCCTCCTCATCTTGAAGTTCTGGGTCCACTGTCGGTCTTCCCAGCGCTCCAGGACAATGCGTTCCCACCAGTCGCTGCTGGTGTCCAGACACCAGATGCAGCGGGGCACGCCAGTGCCGGGGCGCTGCCGCGGCTCCTCCACGGCCCCCAGGGCAGCCAGGTGGAGAGGCAGGGGGCTGAAGTGCACCAGGTGGTGCCAGGCAGCCTCGAGCCATGGCTGGCAGGCTTGCAGCAGCAAGTCCAGAAAGTGCACCAGAAGGTGCAGGGCAAGCTCTAGCTCCATGTTGCCACCTGCGGCGGCCCCCCCGAAGGGAAGCACCGACACAGACGGGCACAGAGACCAACGCTTTGCTGTCCCTCGGCGAGGTTGGCAAGCAAGCAGGAAAAGCTGAGAACCGGCTGCCCAGGGGGGGTCCCTTTAAGCATGAGCCTCAGATAGCCTCAGACAGCAGCCACACAACGCAACTACTGACCCGATGCCCTGCCGGAACCGGTTTCAGCCGCCCTTAAATGTGCCCCTGCATCCAATTAGCAAAACGCTAATTCGAACTAGTTTTTAGTTCTAGATGCGTTAGTTCGAATTAGCTTAGTTCGAATTAACTAATTCGAACTAAGTTAGTTCGAATTAGCGCTGTAGTGTAGACATACCCTTAGTGTTCCAGGAGAAAAGAGGAAGGGGGAAGCAAAGGGGGAGAAAGAAAAATTTGACACTGTTTCCCTTGGGCTGAACAAATCCATGAATTGGATGGCCCATTATAAAACCAGCTTTCATTACATCCAACACCTCATTGACATAAAAAACTAAGTATGAGACATTTTCAGACTACTCAATTAGCCTCATAAGCACTGGCATTACAATTGATATGTATTTTTTCCTCTCCCTTCTTTTTCTGTTATAACTTTTGAGAGTCCCCCTCCCTTTTTTTCTCCACTGAAGTTCATCCTAGCCTTGCGAGGAACAGAGAGCTGGGAAGAATCGTTGACCCATCCTGACATAGGATGTACACCAGAGACTTTTAGGATAGCAGCTGGTAATATCTCTGCTGAGAGCCTACAACAAGAACCTGGTGATTGGTGCATGTAATGTATTCTCCTTAGCAATCTTACTCTCAACCTTTTCTTTATTTTATTAATAAGCCTTTAGATTTTAGATTTTAAAGGACTGGCCCAACATGATCTTGTGGGTAAGATCTAAAGTGTAAATTAACAGGGAATTTGTGGCTGGTTCTTTGGGATCGGGAGAACCCATTCGAGGTAGCTGAGATTGGGGTCTATAACCTCTCACCTGAGGCACAGGGAGAGCTGTGGTGTCTGAGGGGTTTTGCTCATTAGGCTTCCTGCTGGCTGGATTGTCAGCTGAAGCGCTTGGTGTGACTGGTTTGGGGCCTATTTAGGAAAGGTTGCCAGTCTGGGGCAATTCTCCATGAGTAATTGCCCTCAGCAGTGCCCAGACCCAGCCCGGTCCTTCACAGAGGGGTTGCAAGTGCTTTGGAGAATGGGATTAAAATTAAAAATGTACAAACTGGTGAAATGCTCTGAAGTAAATAGGATGAAATTGAATAAGGATAACTGCAAAGTACTTCATTTAGGAAGGAACAATCAGTTGCACACATGCAAAATGGGAAATGGCTGCCTAGAAAGGAGTATTGCAGAATGGAATCTCGCTGTCATAGTGGACCATGAGCAAAATATGACCCACCAGTGTAACACAGTTTAAAAAAAAGAAATCATAATTCTGGGATGTATTAGCAGGACTGTTGTAAGTAAGACACGAGAAGTAATTCTTCTACCTTGTTCTGTGCTGATTAGGCCTCAACTGGAGTATTTTGTCTAGTTCTGGGCACAATTTCAGGAAAAATGTGGACAAATTGGAGAAAGCCCAGAGACAAACAACAAAAATGATTAAAGGTCTAGAAAACCTGACCTATGAGGCAAGATTGAAAAAAAAATGTGTTAGTTCAGAAAAGAGAAGACTTAGAGGGATATGATAACAATTTTCAAGTATCTCAAGGTTATTATGAGGAGGAAGGAGAAGAATTGTTCTTCGTAACCTCGGAGGATAGGACAAATAGCAATGGGCTTAAATTGCAGCAAAGAAGTTTTAGGCTGAACATTAGAAAAAAAAAACATGCCTGTCAGAATGGTTAAGCACTAGAATGAATTGCCTAGGGAGTTTGTGGAATCTCCATCATTGAAGATTTTGAAGGCAGGGATGGTTAAGATGTCAGGTATGGTCTACATAATACTTAGTCCTGCAAGGGACTGGACTAGATGACTTCCTCAGGTCCTTTCCAATCCACAGTGGCTGGCATGATTTTCTGCAAATGCTTTTAACGGAAAAGTTTTCCATTAAAAGCATTTGCAGAAAAGAGCATCTAGATTGGCACAGACACTTTTCCGCATAAGCACTTTTTGTGGAAAAGCGTCCGTGCCAATCTAGACGCACTTTTGTGCAAAAAAAGCCCTAATAGCCATTTTCGCGATCAGGGCTTTTTTGCGCAAAACAAATCTGAGCTGTCTACACTGGCCCTTTTGCGCAAAAGCTTTTGCGCAAAAGGAGTTTTGCCCGAACGCGAGCAGCATAGTATTTCTGCAAGAAGCACTGATTTCTTACATGAGATCAACAGTGTTCTTGCAGAAATTCAAGCGGCCAGTGTAGACAGCTGGCAAGTTTTTCCGCAGCAGAAAAACTTGCCAGTCTAGACACAGCCAGTTTGTGACCACTGACAACAAAAAGGTTAGAAGCCATGGCAGCTATCCATGTGTGATAAATACCTGCCAGAACATTATTCTGTCACATGTTAGTATGTTATCTTCCAACAACCTTGTCACAACACTGTTATTATTAGTAGACAGAAAGAAGAAATTTTCAGCAGGGACAATATCAACAGAAAAAAAATGGGCTAGATTGATAAAAGGAAAATATTTAGTGCATCAGAGAATTTTTTTTTTTATAAACAGTCAATATTGTATTTTCCTTACTATTCTACTATGATATAACTGTGACCCTAGCTGGGTAACTCAGTTGGCCTGTCCTCCTTTCACCCAGCATTATCTGTGATAACTACCTGGATTCTTATCACCATATCTGAATTTTCCACAGTACATTGATTCATTTGCCACTAGGGTCTCTCTATTTATGTCCCCTGGGCTCTTGGTCACATCCTGAGGCATTATAGAGTAGCCAGCCAGGTTTCATAGAATGGATTACAGATACACAAATACAACTGACACATCACCATCATGAAAAAAAGCTGTTGTGTGAACTCAACCATGCTTGCTGTGTTGGCAAGATAGGTAGAAATGTCACAACTTTTGATTATAGAAAACACTGTTATCATGTTACGGCATAGACAAGGCCTCTCAAGCGAGACTGTTAACAATGGCTGATGCTGCAATGTAATGGCCTTGAACAGTGCAAAGACTTCAATTGAAAATCTATCTATTGACATCCACAAGCATCTCTTTTAATTGACACCCAAAATTAATCTATGTTAACCGATTCAGATGAACTGTAGCCACATCCTGCTTTTGCCCTACATATTTCAATCCCATTTCTCTTGAGTGAAATGTCTCTTTGTTCCTTAGCATCATTTGTACAGTCCTTATAATTCACTTTTGCCTGTATTCAATATTTATTCTAAAGTGATGATATTTAAATCATAGGCTCATTTTGAAATAAAAATATTCATAATATTGTTGGTATTTCCACGTTTTTCACTGTATAACAAATATCCAGTATTACCTGGATACCCTGTATCTGTCAAGAAAATAAGCTTGTCTTTATTATCTCGCGTTCAGGAAATATATGGTACAAGCATGGGAAAATACTCTATTTTAGGGCTGCTATTAAAACTGCATGGTAGATTTGCTGCTTTTCCAGTTAATGAATCCAGGAAAGTATTTCTCTCTATTTACCTTTGAAGTCAATGGTGATTTTGCCACTCGCTTACATGGTGTAGGTTCTTGCTCCATATATGCTTCAACATTAGAGAAAATGAAAACATATTCAGTCTATTCCATGTTAATTAATAATAGCAGCAAGTAAAGCAAGGCCTACAGTTCAGAATATTATAAATCCTTGATCTCTTCTGCTTTTTCTTGCCAAAATAATTTGGAGTAAAATGTTAGTTTCCATCCTTGTAGCTTCTAATATCCAAACCAATTCACCAGTGGTACAGGAAGTTGTCAGTTTTTTAACGTATTGCTAAAGTAATCACTTTTTTGGTATTAAAAGCTTATCCTATTAGATCTTTTGTTAGATACAATAGTGTATTAGTGCTTTATTATAGAAAGATCAAACCCAAAACTGCACTACATGAAGCTTTATAAACAGATTGAGTATGTAAGCTACCTATCCCCAACCAACATCTGTTCTTTGAACAGGAACACCTTTTGAATTTATTTAGACATATGACTATTTGGAGCGATCTCTATCTCCTCATAGGTAATGTTGCCTGTGTCTAACAAAAATATATACAGAAGACCAAATTCTTCTCTTTCTCACAACAGTGTAAACTCAGAATAACTCAACTGACCTTGAGGGTGTTGCTATGAAGTAACTATCATCTATGGTCGACTATATTTTCATGAATAATAGGGCAATTCAGGAGGAAGACTGTGCATTTGCTGAACACACAATTTTATCCATGGTACATACACTGTAAGTAGAACAATTTGTGAAAAGAATGGCTTAAGGATCTGATTCTGTAACATATTCAATATACGGTAAAAATTTAGCATTTTCACTACAAGATGACTATTTTTAACTATGTTTGCCGGTTTTACAAGATAAAATGCTTAAAGTTAAACTCAAACAGGAAATAAGGTACCACTTAGCAACAGTGAGGGTAATTAATCACTGGAACAACTTACCTAGAGTTCTGGTAGATTCTCTATCACCGGCAATTTTTAAAACAAAAATGCATGTCTTTCTAGTACAAAGAGAAATCAGTGCAGGACAGTTACATGGACTGTTGTGCAGGAGATCAGTCCATATGATCACAGTAATCCCTCTGGCTTTACAATCTATGAACTGGGGCACCTACACATAAGGGCTTAAGTTGAAATAAGGTACACAAATTAAGCTACGTCAATTGCGTAGCTTATTTCAAAATTGGGAGTGTCTACACAGCACTTACTGTACGAGGAGTAAGGGAAGTTGGAGGAAGAGTGCTCTATTTCGAAATGAGAGTTAAAGGAGTTGGAGTATTTGACAGCTTGACAGTATTTTGACATTATTTTAAAATAACTGCCTGATGTGTAGATGCAGACTAAGTTATTTTGAAGTAATACTAGTTATTTCAAAATAATGTTGCTGTGTAGACGTACCCTAAGGGTACACTAGAGTATCCCAAAATAGGTATACCACGTCTTCACAACAAGCACGTTATTTTGGGCTCGCTATACTGATGTTCCTGTAAACCTCACTCTAGGAGGAATAAAGGATGTTTCGGAATAGTGCTTTATTTCAAAATTTGGAGCTGTATAGCCCATGCCAACTGACAAAATAAGCTATTTTGAAATAACATTGAAATAAGAGACACAATTTGCGTATCTTATTTTGAGTTATAGTGCTGTGTAGACGCACCCTAAAAGACTAAGACTATTGATGTCCTCAGCAAATACAATAGCAAATAAAACATACCTTTACTAGTGGCTTTCCTCTCAAGTCTAGAGAATGCAGAAAAATTATTTGTCATATTTAAAAGATATAGTGCCTAATCTTTTACTTCTGAATACAATTTAAGTTGAGATTTTACAAACCATTAAACCGATAAACTTTTTTGAAAGAGCTGGTTTGTTATATTTTGTTATGGTATTATCCCACATCAAACAATCTCATCTAGTTAAAGATGTACTATGCTGAGTTGCATTTTATGGTTTACCTTAATCTAATGCATATTATTTTATGTCAGATTGTAGATGATGGTTGTATTACACTGAAGCTTGTTCTTACACTTCCAAGGTGTCACAAGGAATTAACTGTAATAGTTTTGTTCTTGACTGCTCATGAAGCTTATGTGAAAATGAGCAGGTGAGGTACACCCTGACGTTACTAAAGAGTTAGCTTATTATGAAACTATATCCCATTGAGATTCTATGGACTGAAAAGTGGTAAAATAAGGCAATGGGTAAAAGAACGGTACATACCATTTACAATGAATATTGTTTAAAGCATATAAATCCATGTTCTATCACATTGCACCCAGTTTTGCAATCATTTATGCACCGTGTGATCTTTCTTAGATCAAGAGGATTACACAGATTTTTTCCCCATGGCTGTGTCTAGACTGCAGGATGTTTTCGAAAAAAGTTGCCTTTTTTTAAAAAAACTTCTCCTGCATCTAGACTACAGCCGCGTTCTTTTGAAATTAAATTGAAAGAACGCGGCTTTTCTTTCGACGGCAGTACTCCTCATTTCACGAGGAATAAAGCCTTTTTTCTGAAGTGCTCTTTCGAAAAAAGGCGCTATGTAATGCAAACAGTGCTTTTTCAAAAGAGAGCATCCAGATTGCCTAGGGGCTCTCTTTCGAAAAAGCATCTTGCTTTTTCAAAAGTACTTATTGTAGTCTAGATGTTCTTTTTCGAAAGAAGCTTTTTCGAAAGTATCTTTCGAAAAAGCCTCTTTCGAAAGAGGCTTGCAGACTAGACATAGCCCATGATATTTAATACATTATCATTCTCTATTCAGATTAAAATAATAAGTCTGGTTCAATTAGGCATAAGTGAATTTGTCCCTATGAGACAATAGCGAACCTTTCCTTGCACCATTTTGAATGTTAACCTTGACCTAAAAGCAAACTTAAGTGATATTTATGCTCTGAACTAATGAAGTAATTTTGTTCTTCCATTTTGAGTGGGAGTTTTACCTGACTACAGACAACACAGTAATTCATTGAAGAAACAAAACTTCCAATAAATGTTCTATTTGTACCATAAATTTTCAAAAGAGTCAATAAAATATTCATTTTATAATAACAAAATATCCTTATTTAGAAATCCAGCATTCTTTCAAAATCTAATACTATGGGTTTATAGGAAACGTCAACTTACTTCCTGATCAACTCATATGCCACAAAACTCCATGGTTACAAATAGCCTTGTTTACTATGGAAATGTTACATGACGGAAAAGGACTCTTCTGGATTTCCAAATCTGCAGAGATAGCTTCCACTTATCTGATGATGGGAGTTTTGTGTCAAGAAGCACAGTTGAATCTCTACTGGGTATTCAGGTAAGTAGGCCAGGTTTGCAACAGTTTTACATTTGCTATTTACTTCTGAAATTAAGGGAAGATTCCTTGGAACATACTAATGTGCAACCCAAGTATAGAATTTGGCTACAGAATTATCAATATCAATATATTAATAATTAAATTGAGGTAATGTCCAAGAATGTATGCATCTCATATCTGACATTTTGGTCTCCTCTTCATTTCCACAGTGAGACAATATCTAAGTAGTCACACAATTACTGTTAATTTTATCGTGGATTATTTTGTGCAATCACTTCTTTCATTACCAGTGTGATAATATAAAATGTGATTTTAACATTTTAAAAACATGTGCAAATATGTTTTCAGAATCCCAAATTATTTTAATAGTCTATACATAATACCATAAAAAAATATAGCAATCCTATAATCAAGCTAGTTAACAAAAGTTAACAAAGTTAACAAAGAAAGAAGCAGTGGCAGTAAAAATTACTCTGGCTTTAGACTAAATGGTAAAGTAACTTGAGAAGGCTAGGATTTCATGTGGAGTAAGTTTCAAATATGAAAGAAATTCAAACATAATATAAAAGACTCTATATAACATGTAGCTACAAAGAGGTGGAAAAATACAGAAGTGTTCCATCTGCCCAGCCACTCATTAAAATTACAGCTATCTAGAGGCTTTTGCAAATTTTGAAAACTTCTTGGAGAAGTTCTTTATCTTTAAATGAGTAAGAGTCTTAAATGAGTAAGGGCCTTAAAGGGCATGAAATTCTTTATCTAGTGATGGTAATTTGAATGATCCTTGAGCTTACAAAAATATAAAATAAAGAAGCCTGATTAGAGATCACATATTAGATAGTGGGTAGAAGTAATAAAAGGTACTCTACTTAATGTTCCGCTGATCCTACTCAGAGAAAAATGTCTTGTCTGATTTTTTTAATTTAAAAATGTAAAATCTCCTTTGCTGCTGGTAAAACCTTTAATTTTCTCTACATCTTTTACTCGGATCAGTGCTGTATGATACCTATACCCAAATTCTCTTCTCCTTGTGCAAATAATGCTGTTAACTCTAGTAGAGATACCAGCATGAATAAATCAAGCTGGATTTGCCCTGAGGGCATGTCTACACTATGGAGAAGATTGACCCTCAGAAGGTTTATCTTCTAGCATTCGATTTAGCAGATCTAGTGTAGACCCTGAAATAGAATGCTGAGGGTAGCCCCTGCTGGCGTCCTGTACTCTTCATTCTGCAAGGAGTAAGGGAAACCAATGGGAGTATGTGTTCCTGTCGGCCTCCCACAGTGTAGATGCTGCAGTGGCTTGGCTTAAGGCAAACTGAATCCAGGTACACATTTTGCATAGCTGGATGGCGTACCTTAAGCCGACTTGCCTGGTCAAATGTAGACCAGACCTGAGTGAGTCTGTATAACACAATGTAGTACAGCTTAATTGCAAAGATGTATGAAAGTTGCATATAACTAGCTTGACAACAACTTGTGCTTTGAGGCTTGATCCTTTAGTTTCTATGCATACTTAAAAGCCATTGAAATAAACAGATATACTGTGTGCTAAATTATGCTGGACTGGATTCAATTTAATTATAATCTATTATGTCAGTTGCTTAGTAATAAGTATAATAGACCACAAAGTTTAGACTGTCCAACCCTTTCTCACTATAGTAAACACTAGTATAAGTCAAGTGTTTGGAACTAACAACGAATACGTTTGCTCATTGTTCTGAGTATTGGTTCTGCAACTGGGATCAAAGCAAGGTGCAATCAGAAAAAGAATTTAGAGCCATATTGCTAATTGTACTCATTCTGACTATTACTTCACTCTGGGAGTGGTGTATTGATTTCAGAGGCACTACTTGCAGAGTAAGCTGCCATTGAGTGAATGTAAGAATGCTATATTTAAATGAAGGGGGAGAGGTATTACTACTTCTTTATCATATGACTAAACTTGCCAATTTTCCACATTTTTAGGAACATCTCACCTACTTACAGGCAACAGAGACTGCATAGTGCAGGATATATCAGATGCAGTTAAAAAAAGCAGCATGCAGCCTATTCTTAAAATGCCATGCCTGTCTTATTGCAGTGAGTTGCCTGCATCCTGTGCCATACATTTTCTGAATGTGATTTGGCTTCGGCTTTAAAGAAATGGCCCTTTTTGCTAACAACAAGTAGAAGTGGGAAATTACCCACTGAACACTGCTATAGTTTCTGCCTGGAGGTAGTAACACTGTAAGTCGCAGGTGTTAGGTCAATGGGGTCAAACCTAGGCTAGTGAGCAGGCCTCTTGAGTGGCCCTCCTTCATCTCAATTGGCCACAAGTTTGTCATAACCAAGATGGTCTCTGAGTATAGGGTAGTTTTGCTAACTGTGTTTGTGTACCTAGAATTTGAACCACAGCAGCCCTTTGACAGGATGCAGAGGGAGTGAATCTCAGTCAATGTTGTGTGCAATCAGCATGCACCTCATATCTTGTGCCCTTGTTTTAAGTGTGTGTCACTTTTTTAGTACTGGTAGGAAAAAAAATACATGGATGAAAACAAGCAAAATCTGGCAAACTCTGAGCATGGGCAATGGCAAACAAAATGTCTCATAGGTCACACATAGAACCCCAATGGGCTGCATGTGGCTCTTGGGCCAGAGGTTACTGACTGGTTGTGTTAGGTCATCATCAGCGCTTTGACTTAAGCACCATAAAAATTATTGGAATACTTTTGATACCACACTAAGGCTAGAGGATATGCAAATGGCATTCTCTTCCAATTCTTTTTGCAGAAAAGGTTTTTCTGATAAAAATCCCCATGTAGACGGGGCCATTTGTCAGGAAAAAACCCTCTTTCGCAAGATCCCTTATTCCTCAAAAATTGAGGTTTACAGGATCTTGTGAAAGAGGGTTTTTTCTGGTCAAATGGCCCCGTCTATACGGGGCTTTTTATCGGAAAAAACCTCTTCCGCAAAAAGAATTGGAAAAAGATATGCAAATGCGAGTGCCATTTGCATATCCCCTTCTACAAAAAAACGGCAGTGTAGCTGAAGCCTGAGAAGCTAAATAAGTGAAAACATCCCAAGATCAGTGATCCCTGTCGGCGAGCATTTCAGCAGTCACTGAGGAGAGACTCAGGTGCTGCCCAGCTGATTAACAGAATGCCCCCTCACCCACAGCTACCAAAATGTGTTTCTAATGGTGGTACACATGCTCATATGCCTCAGTGCCCATAATAAAATTGATTTCAGTCATTGATGAAAAAAATTAGAGGGAACATTGACCAAGATACCCATCTTCCCCTCAGGACAAAGGTTTTGACTTTTTTCTAGTTCTTTTTAAAACACACCTGAAAAGAAGGCACAAATGTACAACTTTGTACATTTTATATTCCAATAAACCCCCCAAAGAAAACATTTTCTGAAAGTTTAAAGCTCAGAACATTGCTCTTTCATTAAGTTAATCCCCTCTCTCATTGCTAAGCTCTTTGGCTAGTACAGTCATGGCTACAATGAGGTATGCAGTACTGCAGATTCACAGTGAGATCATTTATTATCCTTGGTACTGACAGCAATACTTTCAGTAATCAAGAGAGTCAGGATTGTAATACTGACAATCCCCAGTGAATGAACTTGAACAAGGTTTGCATTATTCTTGCACACATGAATTGAGTGTTTAACTAGTGCGCTAGCTGATACAGAAGAAAACAAAATGACTGGCATCATGCAATGTATCATCTCTTCTGCATTCAGGAAATTATCCACACAGAAAGTGGGGTAGAACTTTATTATTTTTCTAGTTCTCAGTTATCACATTTCTTATTCTTTGTCCGCTCCACTTCAAATTGTCCTTGATGCTGAGCATAGGAACAAACGTTTCATTCCATCTATTTGTATCTGCTAGATAGAAAACCAGATATTTTTTGTGGCGATTATCCTTGGCTGATTTATGGTCAAGTGGTGCCATGCCTACTTGCACAAACTACAGTAATTAGTCCTCTTCAAAAACTGGATCAGTGATTGTAACAGAGGCATCACACTCTTTTCCATCCCAATTTGGAGGCTGTATATGAAGCTTTACATTCTCTGTAGCAGTCAGAGGCAGGTTGGTTGGACTGCAGTTAAACCAGCAATGCTAGCATAACATTAACCATTACTGCAGGATGATTGGTTCCTTGAGGCTTTGGTGTGAAAGGAGAGGAATAAAGGGCAAAAGATTATTGGAATTCTCCTTTTTGACTTCTTGGTTTATTTATCTGCCTGTGCCTACACTACATTTTTCAGGGGCTAGGGTCATACTTTCAGTACAAGTAAAGCACATCACCTGCTCAGAAACTTTACAAAAACCCACCAAGCAACTATCTGCTTTTTAGGCACTTTGTGAAAAGACACCTATTTCCTTTATCTTTTTTTGGTCTCGGGCATATACTATTCAGAGGAGCCACATCACCCGCAATGGACAGCATTAAAAAACTCCCACACCACAAAAAGTACATGAAGACTAGATGAGGAAGGTCCTGTGAGTCATCATTTCAGTGTATGAAAAGAATGATCGGCCATGGAAATAAGAGAAAAGGCTTCTGTGATGGATTGAGGGGTGGGTACTACATATAAAAGGTTAAACTCAGAGAATCAGAGAATCCCTGAAAAAAAAGTCCAGAAAATGTTGGCAGGGAGCCAGGAAAGCCAATAGGAAGAAAGTGTAGAGATCTGAATTGAAAGGGAATCTGCTGTTTTTCTTTGTGGGAGTTTTTAAACTAGGAACTGGGGGAGGAGGGGGAGATTAATTGAACCACAGGGATATTCATGTCCAGAAAAGCAATACCTATGCCTAGAAATGGACTGGACCTTGAATATATAGATATGTATGTATCTAAACAAACATTTCCTGACACAATCAGGTCATTTTCTTTGTTTTGTGGACTTGTCTGTGCTAAGTCCATGTGCTGCCACCCCAGGTTTGGATTACCCACTAGGCAGACTAAGTACATGCTTAGGGCACCAGAAAAGCAGGGGCACAAAAAAAAAAAAAAAAAAAAAAAGAGATTTTACGGTATAGCATTGTTTTTATTTTGAATTACATATGGGGGGCACCATAATCTTTTCAGTGCTTAGGGCCTCTAAAGGTCTTAATGTGGCCCTGTACCACCCCATACATTGTGACGACGGGCACGCCTAGACTGCAGGCTTCTTTCAAAAGAAGTTTTTTTCGGAAGAACTCTTCCGAAAAAACTTCTGAAAGAGAGCGTCCACACACAAAAGCACATCGAAAAAGTGATCTGCTTTTTCGAAAGAGAGCATCCAGACTGACTGGACTCTCTCGCGCATAAAAGGCCACCTAGAGCCACTTTATGTCACCAGTTGCTTCCAAGTGCTTATGCCAGAGCCTTGCTGAGACATGCACTTAAAGAGACCCCCCTGGACAGCCATTTCTCTGCTTCTGCTGTGTGCTTGCCTACCTCTTCGAGGGACAGCAAAGCTCTCTCAGTGCCTGCTGTGGTTGCCCTACTTTTTTGAATTCCACAGCTTTTCTCTAGGTGCCATGGAGTCGGAGCTAACCCTGGGCATGTGATGGCCGCACCCAGCCATACTGCAGTTTTTGCAGCATGTTCTGCCAGCTGCCCTCCTGGTCCTGCACAACCTGGACCCCGAGCTTATTCTAGGCACCCTCTCCATGACTGTGGCTGCTCCACTCTGGCAACTGCACCACAGTGTGAAGAGGCTGCCTACTGAGTCTGCGTGCCCCACACTAACTCTGCACGTGGTTCCATATCCACGGACTGCAACACAAGTAGCCCGAGCGATTCTCACACTCTGCCCCCTGTGCACCTGCCTCCCCTACCCTGTGTGTGTGACAGACTGAGAGCACTCACCTGTAGATCCCTCCCCGGCATCAGACGAGGCCTGGGAGATATCCTGGTTGACAGGCATTGGCTCCAGGGCCAGGATGATGGTGTTCGTCTCCTCCTTCTGCTGGCACTGGTCCTCCTCATCCTCCGCCATTATCTCTGGCTGGGCAATGATGAGGGTCTTAAGGCTGGAGTCTACAATGATGGGCGGAGAAGACATTTCCCCATCCCCCAGGATCTGGTGGAGCTCCTGGTAATAGGGGCAGGTGTGGGGTCCTGCCCCTGAGTGCGAGCTGCACTCTCTGGCCTTGACGTATCCCTGGCAGAGCTCCTTTACCTTACCCTGGATCTGTTCCAAGGTCTGGGGTGGGTGTTCGCACTCTGCCAGGGACTCAGCCATGTGCTTGAAGATGTCCGCATTGCAGTGCTTGGAGTGGATATCCTGCACTGTCTCCTTCTCGCCCCACAGCTCAAGGAGTGACAGGATCTTTGCTCCAGACCAGAAGGGTGGCTGCCTCTTGGACTCCCTGGGTGGGTTGTGGGACCCCGGGAGCTGCTCCCTGTGAGGGCCAGGAGAGTTACGGGGGGCTTGTGGCTCCACCAGGGGTGGCAAGACCTGTGACAGGGAGAGTCAAGTGGTCAGGGTGCTGCTCTCAGGTCAGCTTCATGCCACAAGGCTTGTCCTGGGTAGCTTTAAGAGCTAGCAGGAGACAGGAACTTTAGAGTTATAATTAGTATGGACAGAGTGTCCACTAAGAAAACCCTCCTCCCCATTCACACATGCCTTTTTCCGAAACAGCTCTTTCAGAAAAAGACTTCTTCCTCATAGAAAGAGGAGTACCAATGACAGAAAAACCCCTCTGTTCTTTCAATTTACTTTCAAAAGAACATGATTGCAGTGTGGACATAACTCAGGTTTTCTCGGTAAAATAGCTGTTTTTTTCGACAAAACTCTGTAGTGTAGACATACTCTAAAATGAATTCCAGGGAAGCAATTCTTGGTGCTTTAACCTCTTCTTTTCTCAGTTGCTTTATAACACCTAGCAACCAATTGTGTTTTTATCAAGTATATCTTTTTTGTTCAGGCTATGATCTGATTCTTGGAAGATAATAGGAGATCTGTTTATAGAAGATCCTATTATCCTGGAAGATGCAGGCCCAAGACTGAAAGGTCAGCTATCAGAGATTACATCTCTTTGTGCCAGGGTACACCACTAAATGGGCAATGGGCAAAGCTTAATGCCTCTGTATTGTTAGCCATCTGCCACCACCCTTTGGATGAAAGAAGAAAGAAAAAGAAAGAAAAAAACACAGAAGGAGAGTGAAGACCAACTTTCCAATCACAATGACGTTTTCAATCTGACAGGAATATTCAGGGAGTTCATAAATCTCTAACAGAATGAATAAATTGCTAATACATAGGATGCTCCAAATTATCACATTGTTCATATCATGGTTCCATGTTGTGGTAAGTCTTTGTTTACCATTGCTGTTGTTTGTTTCCAGTTCCATTATTTTCAATGAAAGTGACATGAAGTACCATGATAACATGAAGATGCATTCACATTATCTCATGTGGATATTGGGGGACATGCGCAACATGGAAATTAAGTTCCCTGTAATGGATGTAGTTTTACTCCCTGCTAATACACCGTTCTTGCTTAATCTGTATTTCCCTTCATATTGAGAGATAGTCATAGAGCCTTACTATTAGGTTGATCTCTGTCATACGTTGTATGTTTAAAATCTTGAGAACTCTGATACAGAATTACTCCACAGATGCAAGGCAGTGATGAAAGTTAGTAATAAAAAATAAAACATGGCCTGAAAACAGATGTTTGGATTTTGAAGCACAAATATAGCTGACTCTCTGCCGATAAACCCAGATTTCACCAAGTCTAAGGGATAAGAGGTGAACGTTCCATCTTTAATCTGATTTGCTTTACTCACCAGAATTCAGATAAGATAGAACCTTCATCTTTTATGCCTTTATCTTTGGAATGATTAATCAGTAGTGGGGTTTTTTTTCTATTTTCTTCTACAATACTTGGAGCATCTGTGAATCTAATAGGCAACAAATCACATAATATGGGGATTCTGAGATTTACTGCCAATTGCTTGTTTTCCCTTGTTTATATGATGAGATTGAAGGCAATAATCAGGCATAGAAACCAGCTTTAATGCTCTTTTTTAAATTAAAACAATTTCAACTAAAGTAAAAAAAAACCCAACACCCCTGAAAAACAAAACAAAACAAAACAATCTCTCACCCTTCCCTGAAAAAACACATCCAAACCTTAAATTAGAATATGATTACTGTCCAAAGTTAGGCTATGCTTGTCAGCAGGCCCACGGATAAAGAGAGGGGAAGGGGCAACTGCAATTGCCACCAGAGCCCTGGGTGGTGTACTCCAGACAGCATAGGGTGAGGGCACTGAGGGCTGCCTGCCCTGTCCTTGTCCCTTCTTACAGAAGCTCTGCCTCATCTGGAGCACAGAGATTCCTGCCCACACACACACTGTGTCCAGCGGCCCAGCAAGTCTGTTATCTTGCTGCTTTTTAGTATGCCCATTACACTATCATAATATTGGAAAAAAACTGACTGGAAGGAACCTAATTAAAATTTAAGGTGAAGACTGATATACTGGCTGCCAGCATGCTTGTCATTCTCTTTTGATTGGAATATTTATGGTATCATCCAGAAGAAAAAGTCATTAACAGTAAAGTGTGTGATATGTGCCTGAGAAGCTTGTTATATCAATACTAACAAGCCATTGAGGACATCAAATCTTGATTCTGACCTTAACAATAAGAAGTAAACAGACATTATGCCACCATCTACAATTTCACAAGCTTCTGTCAAAATGAATTGAAAAACATGCAACTCACTGGGAAAAAAAATCTATTCCCAAAGAGATGTAAGCCAGCAATAATATGCTCTTGACATACAGAACAATAGAAATAAAACAAAGCCATTAGAATGTAACCTGAGTATGTTAGAACAAATTTTAGTTATTTAACAAGGAGAAATGCCTTTCATTCTTCTTCACTTCTAAAAAAAGCACCTTACATGTCCCCCAAAATCTACCCTACCACACAAAATAAATTATTGGTGTAGAGAATTGACACAGTGGGCTTGAATTTTAAAATTATCTTGTAAAAAATACATGTGTCATTACCTGCATAATGTGTATGTGCAATTAGTGAATGCACAGATAGCCAATTGTGTGGCTAATTATGTATGTAAATGACCTACTTCCAGTGATCCCTCTAAGCTGCTCAGCAGCACAGCTTCACAGGTAATTAAATCAGCCCCACCCAGTTAGAGGCTCAGGGCTCCTTGGAGGGTGCTGACTGACTGGGTGGGGCTGATTAATCACCTGTGAAGCTGTGCTGTGTACCTCTTAGAGGGAACACTGCCTACTTCCCCAAATTATTATAGAAAAGAAAACAAATTAGGGGCCAGATCTCTATTTCCCTGTATAGTTCATGAATATGCAGGACCTAGTTGAAAGTTTTTTTCCAACAATACAGATTTTCATCAAAAGATGTCAAATAGATACTAAACCTTTTTTTTTTTGTGGAAATGTATGCTTACAAGAAGGAGATCACAACCCCTTGCTCCATTCCCTGGGTCCAGAGGAACCTGTGAGGGGGACATGTGGTTAGGCTGAACAGCAGGGAGTCTATCTGCTCTGCAATCTCAATCAGGGCATGGCAGGGACCAGCACTTGGTTTGGGCTAACAGTCAGGGTAATAAGGAGTCTCATTATCCAGGCCCCTCCATCAGGGTGGGGCAGCCAACAATTACCTTTCTACCAGTCTAGCATTTCAGTGGAGGTGAATGAGGTTAACACTCAGGAGGAGCTGTAGCAAATGTGTCTGGCCTCTTAACTCCCATGGGCAGCCACCCAATCCAGGTCTCTTGGTCTATAGACAGGGAGATGTCCAACCTCCCCCTCCCAGGATGGGGTGGCTGGGATAGGGGAATGTAGGCCTCCCCACTCAACAACATTGCAGCCAAGGGCCCTAGCAGTGGTGACATAGTCTGCCACTGAGTCAGTGGGGATGCACCCACAACACCCTGGCTAGTTTATAAACTGTCTCACGTCTGAACCCAATTCAACCTCTCTGGGTTCCTTCCTACTCTCTGAGTCCAGGGGTACCTGGGTTGTCCTCGTGTCTTCCCAAGTGGACCACACATGGCAGTGCTAACAGGTTGACAGTGTCACTGGGATCTGGCAGCTCTGGTAAATCCTGCTGGGTCTCTGGCACGATGGCAGCCTCCATCTGTTCAGACCTCTTCTTGGGGAGAGAAGTCATGCTCCTCTGGCAACTTCAGGCCCCAGCAGTGGGGAGAAAAATCCTGATCCTCTGGTACCTCTTCCTCAACTGAGCTAGAAGACTACTCTTTTATAGTCCCATTTCCTATCCTGACTCTCTGCTTCTGGCGGGATGCTCGTGGGTGTCCCAGTTTTGCCCACTAGGGGCAGTTATGGGTCTCTCCCTATCTGGCTACACCCAACCAGGAGAGACCATCTGTGTTTGTGTTCTTCTGGACCGTCCCCTATGTTGAATGGTAATGCAAATGGTACCGCCTCATTAACCTCGTATTGGTGTCCTTCATGTTGTAGAGTCACTTGAGGAGGCATGATCTGTGACCACCACAAAGGAGTCCGCCAAGTGGTATTAGCTGAGGGACTTGACAGCCCATTTGACACCCAGGGCTTCATTTTCAATGGTTGAACAATTCTGTGTTTTTTTTCTACATCCCTGTGATGGGGACTCGGAGCCCCATACTAAGGGTATGTCTACACTACCTCCCTAGTTCGAACTAGGGTGGTAATGTAGGCAACTGGAATTGCAAATGAAGCCCGGGATTTGAATTTCCCGGGGTTTATTTGCATAAAGCCAGGCACCGCCATTTTTAAATGTCCGCTAGTGCGGACTCCGTGCCGCGCGGCTACACGCGGCACAGACTAGGTAGTTTGGACTAGGCTTCCTCATGAAACGAGGAGTAACAGTAGTTCGGAATAGGAAGCCTAGTCCGAACTACCTAGTCCATGCCACGTGTAGCCGCACGGCACGGAGTCCAGACTAGTGGACATTTAAAAATGGCGGCGCCCGGCTTTATGCAAATGAAGCCCTGGAAATTCAAATCCCGGGCTTCATTTGCAACTCCGGTTGCCTACATTACCACCCTAGTTCGAACTAGGGTGGTAGTGTAGACATACCCTAACTGCGATGCGGCACCGCCACTCTGGGGAGCAGGAGGCAGGCCACGATGGAGCTGCTGCGCATGTGCAGCAGCGTGCCCTGAACTGGCATGCTTAGGACCCAGGGGGAACGGCACAAGGGGGAGGAGGCGTGACCCCATTGCAACTCAGGGCGCAGGAGCCACTAACAAAGGAGGGAGGAAAGGAGGAGCGGAGGCTGGCTTCACTCTCCCCAGCAGGACACCTGGGAGCCAGGGACCGACCAGCCAGAAGCCGACCCAAACTAGGACCCCCCCAATCAGACCTGGCCAGAGGGGAGACCAGGATGCCCCGGAGAGGAAGCCTCTGTGGCGGCTGAGAGACGGAGCTGCATGAGACTCTGGACTGGGCAAGGGACTCAGGGAACACAGAGACTAAGGAGACAGGGCTCGTGGAAAAGGAGGCTCTTTTGGGTGAGCGGCCGCGGGGCCCTGTTATAATCCCATTAAACTATTCTGATGTGGGATGTCTTTCTCTCTTCATGAAAAAAAAATCTAAAGGTCTCTGTGTTATTTCAGCATATCATGGGGAAAAAATTTACATCTCAGAAGTTTCCAACTCTACCTGGAATGTCTCAATAGTCTTCAGCAAAGTACAGGATAGTAATCAACCTGAACGTGACCATGGCATAGATGACTATGGTGAGGTCAGCACAAGCAAGAAATCTGTAACATCTTTGCAAATCATAGAAGAAAAAAAAAGTAGTGGAAGCTCCGGTTGCCATCTTAGATTCCAAAAGCCTCAGCAAGGCTTCTCCTTATCCATACCCTCAGCACTGAGTCCTCTATTGTTAATTAAGACAGTTTTAGGAATATTTACTCACACCTCTACTCAGCAGCCTATCTTTCAATAAAATAAAAGAGGATAATTTTTGAAAGGCTATGCTGTGAGAGATCAATAAAAGCCTCAATCTCTGAGATAACAGTAAAATCCAGTTATGTGAAAATGGGGAAAGAGTAATGATTCATTATCCTTGCCATATAATAGGTAGAACGAGGGCCTATGAACATCGCTCAGGGCTTTCTTTACAACCTTCTACTTTAAGTGATTCTGTGTATTGATTGCTCTGTCATTTTTTGTGCTCGGAGCTGGTTCTATTACTAGTGTGCTGTAAATGACTGGTTAATCTAAAGAAATCTGCTTTCTGCTTACTTCCATCCAGTCATTTTCTGTACTGTAGTATTGAATCTTCCTGTTTGTACCAATGATACCCAATCAAACAAGACCGCAAACATATAAGAATGAAAGTATTTCAAAGCAAGCTGAAGTTTTCATTAACAGAATTAAAATGTATTTCATGCCAAAGGAAACTGATGTGTCTCCTTTATGAATACAGGTATTTGAAAAGTTTAAAATAATTTAACAAGATTTAAGTCTTTTTATCCAAACTCCATAGGGAATTAATAAGAGAAAGTCAATGAGGAATTAAGATTAATCATTTATACACATGTGCTTTACTCATGCATGAGATGAAATAATTTCCTGTGGAAAATCAATTGGAAGTAAACCCATTTATATCAGTCTGAGGCCAACAATAATCAAGCTCATTTCTCAGGGGAGAGATATGAGACCTTATGGATGAGACACAGACTTTGCAAATATCGGGATCTTGAGGTTCAATGGAGAATCCATTCTCCAAACTCATGGATCTCAATCATTAATAGAGAGGTTATGTCTCTCTTCATTGCTCCCTCCTTCATTGCCTTCCTGAGCACACAGTTTCCCGTTCTGAAGGTGATGGAAGCCATAAAATAGTTATTCAAGCTGAAACGGAGTATGAGCTCCTACATGGATCTCCACTGGCAATTCTCAAAAAAGACTTTAGTTTGAACAGTTTTTTGATGAGCACCCAGAAGCTCCCACTGACATCAGTGAATGCCAAGTAATATTGAATATCAGGCCACTCCTGATTAACAGTTTTAAGAGCCTAACTTTAGAATTCTCTTTTTTTGTTAAAGAACAATCAAAGTCTAGATTTCATCTCATAGTGTTCTGACAGCAGCCAGGATTATCTGCTCTGTGGATTGTAAATATATATAAGCTATGCACATTTGCAAGAAAGTTCTAAAATTCAAAAAAGGAACTTAAGAATAGCCATTCTGGGTCACACCAAAGGTCTATCAAATCCAGTATTCTGTCTTATGAGAGTGGCCAATGCCAGGTGCCCTAGAGGGTATGAATGGAACAGGTAATCATCAAGTGATCCAAATGCACTGAAGACTTGTTTGAAAAATAGTGTTTTATTTAACCTGTCTGCAACAGTGAACATAATACAGTATTGTAAAAAATAAACAGCTCGCAAATGGTCTGGTAGCACTTTATAGACTAACAAAACATGTAGATGGTATCATGAGCTTTCGTGGGCACAGTGGGCTGTGCCCACGAAAGCTCATGATACCATCTACATGTTTTGTTAGTCTATAAAGTGCTACCAGACCATTTGCGAGCTGTTTTTTTTCTGTAAGGGTGTGTCTAGACTATAGGGTTTTGTCGACAAAAGTGGACTTTTGTCGACAAAACTATACCTGTGTCTACACTGTTGCTGAGTTCTGTCGACATAACATCAACAGAACTCAGCAGTTTTGTTGATGGCTGTAAACCTCATTCTACAAGGAATAACGCCTTTTGTCGACAGAGTTCTGTCGACAGAAGGCATTATTGCATCTACACTGTCCTTTGCACTACACTCTCATGTCGACAAAGAGGCTTGCTTTGTTGACAGAACTGGATGTAGTCTAGATGCTCTTTCTCAACAGAAGCTTTGTCGACAGTATCTGTCGATAAAACTTCTGTCAACAAAAGCTTGTAGTCTAGACGTACCCTAACAGACTAACTTGGCTACACCCTGAAGGGCATAAAAAATAAACTTTGTGAATTGAGCAATCCTCCTTCCTTTCTTAATATAATTTGTAAAGTCCTGTTCCCATTACTCATACTGCTCTTTACCAATGCACACATCAAAATTGTCATTGAAAGGGTTACAATAAGTAGTAACTGCCATGTGCTTTATTCTATCAGATTTCTGATTCATAAACCAAATGGATTATATGCTTAAACTCTTGTTTCCTTAGCTTTGGTATTAGTACTGCTGTTTACTTAAAAAAAAAATCCTGGTTTTAGGAGCAATAAAAGAACAGCCTGTATTTTTTTTTGTAAAGCCCAGAATCCACATGCTCATTATCTATTTCCCACTGTGAGATGTTTCATCCCCAAACATCTAGAATCTATTTATTAAGGAAGTTTGTTTTCCAAATGTAAGAGGATATTTGTGCATCTGATAGGGGATAATCAACAACATTATGATTTGTGAAACACAAGGCTGGCAAGGAAAAAAATGCTGTTCAGTTTTGGCAGACCCCCATTTTGGAAAATATTAAATGAAAGTTAATTGGACAAAATGGAACTATTCCTTTTTTTTTCCAGTAAACAAAAAAATGTGATGCATAGGATTTTAGAATATGAGACAGCAAAGTGCTTCTTTTCTTTAAACAGCAAAGCACATATGCTTTTCTCCTGTTATGTCTACTATATATTTTAAAGAATTTATCTATTTGTCTGATCAAGAACTCCTCCTAACCAGCAAGAGCTAGGATCACCAAATTTGGTATAGTGCTTCCTCTTATAACTTAAAAGCAACATAGGGGGGTGGTTGTGACAGGAAAACAGGATGGCTGTGTCTACACTGACATCCCTTCTGGAAAAGGGATGCTAATGTAGCACTTTGGAATAGGCAAATCCACGGGGGATTTAAATATCCCCCGCAGTATTTGCATTAACATGGCTGCCGCTTTTTTCCGGCTTGGAGATAAGCCAGAGAAAAGCACCAGTCTAGACGTGATTCTCCGGAAAATAAAGCCTATTCAAGTAGGAATAAGAGATCCTCCGGAAAAGGCTTTATTTTCCGGAGAATCACGTCTAGACTGGCGCTTTTCTCCGGCTTATCTCCAAGCCAGAAAAAAGCGGCAGCCATGTTAATGCAAATACCGCGGGGGATATTTAAATCCCCCGCGGATTTGCCTATTCCAAAGTGCTACACTAGCATCCCTTTTCCGGAAGGGATGCCAGTGTAGACCCAGCCGATGTGTCTGAAATGGGATTGCTTCTAGTAAAACTAAACAGAAAAAAAAGACAGAATGACCAAATCAAGTATAATCCTGAAAACTGACATAGGATTGAATAGGGTAGCTTCTCAATAAGCCATGCAAAAAAGAGATAAAACAGAAATTTGGAGTAGTGCTCTGTTTTGGCACAAAGAAATCAATGTTGAAAGTTTGAAAAATAGAAGAAAGTGTTACTGGAAACCAAACTGACAATAGCCCCCCCTATTTTTAAAAACATAGTGAAGAATAAGAGTTTATTGTCATGAAGAAAAAATACACTTGATAGAATTCCCATTTAAAAAAACACTAAAAATAAAAAAATTAACAATCCTTTTTAAAAGAAATCCAAAATAAATATTAACTTTATAAAAATAACACTGTATCTTTGAAAAATACAATCACTTAAATAAAGCATGTACCTTTTCTTTTATTAATAAAAAAACTTAAGTGAGGTAAGGACCTAAGCAATGCCAGGTAAATCTGGGTATGTCTACACTGCAAAGTTAATTCGAACTAACAGACGTCTAGTTCGAATTAACTAGTTCGAATTAAGGGCTGTGCAGCCCCTTAATTCGAACTAGTGGGAGGCTAGCCCTCCCCAGGTTTCCCTGGTGGCCACTCTGGGCACCACCAGGGAAACTCTTCTGCCCTCCTCCCGGCCCCGGAGCCCTTAAAGGGACACGGACTGGCTACGGTGCCCATGCCAGGTGCAAGCCTGCCAACACCCAGCCAGCAGACTCTGCACCTGGCACGGCACGAGCCGGCCACCCACTGCCACCCAGCCCCTCCGCCTCTTCCCGGGACCAGGCTGGCGGCTCCCAGGAGCCTGCCCAGGTCCACAAGTGGCGGGCGCCCACCTGGTCTAGTGTGCACATCGTGGACCTCATCCACAACCTCCGCACTAGGCACAGGAAAGTGGCCATCTAGGGCAGGATAGCTGCCAGCCTGGCCACCCAGGAGCAGGTTTGCATGAAAATCAGGGTGGTCCAGTGAGACCCCCGACCCTGAGCCCTGAGCTTAGAATGGCTGTACTGGGTCAGACCAAAGGTCCATCTAGCCCAGTATCCTGTCTGCCGACAGCGGCCAACACTAGGGACCCTGGAGGGGATGGACCAAAGACAATGACCAAGCCATTTGTCTCGTGCCATCCATCTCCATCTGGCCTTCCACAAACAGAGGCCAGGGACACTGTTCCTACCCCCTGGCTAATAACACTCCATGGACACAACCTCCATGAATTGATCTAACTTCTCTTTAAACTCTGTTATAGTTCTAGCCTTCATAGCCTAATGCAGCAAGGAGTTCCACAGGTTGACTATTTGCTTTGTGAAGATGAACTTTCTGTTATTAGTTTGAAGCCTGCTACCCATTCATTTCATTTGGTGTCCTCTAGTCCTTCTATTATGGGAACTAATGAAGAACTTTTCTTTATGCACCCTCTCCACCCCACTCATGCTTTTATAGACCTCTATCATATCCCCCCTCAGTCTCCTCTTTTCTAAGCAGAAAAGTCCCAGTCTCTTTAGCTTCCCTTCATATGGGACCTGTTCCAAACCCCTCATCATTTTAGTTGCCCTCCCCTCTCCCACCCTCTCTCTTCCACCTCCTTTTCCCAGTCTCCCCAAGTTCTGTTCAATAAAGAGAGTTTCTATTTTTGAACACACGTGTCCTTTATTTTGAACATCAGGAAGGGGGGCTAGGGAGGGGTAAGTGGAAGGAGGTGAGGGAGGAATAGGGTACGAGCCCCCAGTGGGGAGGACTGGGGTGGCTCTGCGGGCTGCTCAGGGTGGAAGCCCTCCTGCAGCCCTCCGATTGCCCCCCCCCCCCCCGGATGGCAGCCTATGGCAAGTGCAGCCGGGCTGATGGCTGAGTGCTGTGATGTGCCGAGTGTGGGCACTCAGGGCACTCCAAGACAGGACTGCTTTGCAAGCGGGGAACCCCTGAGAACTGTCTGTCCGGGGTGGGGGTCAGGTCCCTTTAAGCACAGCCCTCGGCTAGCCTGAGACAGCAGCTCCACACTCTAAGTCCTCATCTGATGCCCTGCCAGCACTGCTTCCGGCCATCCTTAACCTCGGTTCAGGGTCCACTCAGTGTGGACATGCTAGTTCGAATTAGCAAAACGCTAATTCGAACTAGTTTTTAAGTCTGGATGCGCTAATTCGAATTAGCTTAGTTCGATTTAACTAATTCGAACTAAGTTAGTTCGAATTAGTGCTGTAGTGTAGACATACCCTCTGCTAGTTAGTAATAAACTAGATCCTCAGATACATGCTTGCTCTTTAGAAATGACATTGTAGAGATAACTTTGTTTAATAATATACAATTGGTACCATTTGCCTCTCAAACTTGGCTCTCCTCAGTGGTCTTTTATAAATGTCTCTTGGACCTGAGCCATTCAAACATCTTTCCTTATGGGCCAGGCTTCCTTTGGCCATACTTCTTTGATCATGTACCCTCCAGATAATTTCTTCAAAGTTGAAAGTTTCTTCATCTCTCCAAAGTGATCTGCGTGAAATTGCCAAACACCTTATGACTCAAGGAGTCTAAATAAAACATGAGATTTATTAAGATAAGAAAGTGAATATCAAATTAAAAACAATAGCATTTCCTCTCTCTAAAAACTAGCATTTTAAATTCCTCTTTAATTTTTTTCTTCACTTAAGTGAGTTTAAAAGGTCACAGTTAAGGTAACTGGCTCCTGGCTTAGTCACTGCCCCTGACTATCCTCATTCGTTTTAGCAAGATCACTCTCTCTTTAAAGTGATTTATATTGCATAACTGCTTCTTACCAGTATTTTTGTTCTGCACCAGGAGTGGATTATTGGCAAATTAATGTCCATTCTCAAATGATATACCAAGTAACAAAAAAAATTCACCAACAAAAAACAGTCTTCAATGTTTTGTGAAATCACTTTGTTAGCATATGTCATTGCCAGTTAGGTATGAGAAATATTCATTCTATACAAAATCACCTGCTAAGAAAAAGGAAAGAATCAGCCATAGAAAAGTGTGACAGTGGCAAAAATAGTTACATACGGGGTACCCTAAACACCCTTCTTCAAAACACAGCTGATGCCAACCTGGCTCCCAGTCAGTCAAAAACCTAAAGGGAGCTGTTTAACTTAGCCACTTAAATGGGTAAACCTGCTTGAAATTTGGCATTTTTTACAGATATCACAGTTCTATGCAACTGTCCTTTATTTTCCTTTCAGTTTTCCTGTATATCTTTAATGGGTTTTAAAGAGGCATCAGAGAATTCTTTCTTCAAAAACCAATTATGTGATAGAATTTTAATAATCCATAGCAAGCCTTTAGGTTTTCATTTTCACTGAAAGAAACCACCATTATTTATAGACTACAATATATAATCTATTGAGAAATGAATTTTCAAAATACAAAATCTTGAATTTTATACAATTGGGGAAGTTATTTTATACAATAGGTCAAGTACAACTACAAGAGTAGTTGTAGCCAAATTAATCCCCATCATATTAACTTCCCCAAGTCCGCCACTGAAACTGACGAGCGGCGGACTCGGGGAAGGGGTAGGGCAGACCAGCTTGGGTGCTGCCAGGTTGGTCCCGCAGCGCCGCTCCTCACCTGAGTGGCACTGCGGGACCAACCCAGCAGCACCCCAGATGCTCTGCCCCACCACTTCCCCGAGTCTGCTGCTGCTGCTTGCAGCCCCAGCTAGCCTGTAGCAGGCAGCTGCATGGGTCTTCCCCTGCCTCCCTGCAAAAGGGTGGCGGGTTCGCCCCGCCCCGCGCCATTCCTCACCCCCCTCCGCCCAGATGCAGTGTGGCCCAGCAGACCCCTCACAGGGGTATAATTCTCTTCCCCTTTCTTTTCCCGGCCCATGAGCATGTGTGGGGCTCATAGGAGCTCTAATTGTCCGGCTGACTGGAGCACTTCTGGGTTCCAGTTGGTGCCGGACTATCAGGAGTGCCGGATCATTGGATGCTGGACAATTGGAGCTTTACTGTAGTTGGGATTATTTTTTCCAATGTGCATTACTTTACATTTATCAACATTAAATTTCATTTGCCATTGTTGCCCAATCACTTAGTTTGGTGATATCTTTTTGAAGCTCTTCACAGTCTGCATTGGTCTGAACTATCTGGATACCAAACTGCAACTTAGAAAAGAGAAGACTTAAGGGGGCATAGAGGTCTATATCATGAGTGGTATGGAAAAAAGTGAATAAAGAAAAGTGATTTACTTATTCCCACAATAAAAGAACTAGGGGTCACCGAATGAAATTAATAGGCAGCAGGTTTAAAAATAACAAAATGAAGTTTTTCTTCACTCAGCGCACAGAAATCTGTGGAACTCCTTACCAGAGGATGCGGTAAAAGCTAGAATTTTTACAGGGTTCAAAAAAGAGCTAGATAGCCATTGATGGACTTAACCTCCATGAATCTATTAGCTGGGGTGTGTAAGAATGGTATCCCTAGCCTCTGTTTCTCTGGAGGTGGGTGACAAAGGAGGGATCATGTGCAGATGACCTGTTGTGATCCCTCTTTCTGGGGCATCTGGTATTGGCCACTGTCAGCAGACAGGATACTGGGCTGGATGGACCTTTGTTCTGACCCAGTATACAGGTTCTTATGTTCTTCTTTTATTTCCACTGGTGTAAAGAAAGCCAGGCTAACTTCATTGATATTATAGGTAATGTAGCAACCCCTTACATGTGCTTAGTGTGAGGGAGCCCCACTACTGACTACAACTTCAGACTATTTACATAATGCCCCTAGATGTGTGGCAGCAGGGTCCATATGGGCACTATAACAGGGTGTCACTCACCTCATGTAAGCACCCCCGTCTGGTTGACTATGGGTTCCTGCACTACCTCAGTTTGTTAGCAAAAAAGCCTCTTCAACATGTCAACTCCCTGGCCAAGTCACACTCCCGCATATCACAAACCCCTTTTAGGGTATATGCCTAACAGGGGCCCACCCCCACACCCTCTGCTAGTGTTTCCAAGACTGTTCCCCATTCTGACCAAAAGTCATGTTTCCAGGGCTTCCCCTCCTGGAAACAGCTTCCTTTGCCCTTAATTCAGGGCTTTATCTTCCAGTTCATAGTCTCTAAGTAGCTTTCTCCACAGAGCCGCTCCCTCAGGCCAATCAGTTACAGTTACCCCTAGCCTTCTTTCCTTCAGGGCTCCACTGCAACGGAACTGCTGCTGAGCTTCGCAGCTCCTTTTGTAGACCTCTGTGGCCCCTGGTTGCCGGTGTCTTCTAGTCACTCTAGCCTCTTGGAGGACTTCTCTATGGGCCTTCTGGTCTCAAGGCTTGGTCCGCTCCATTACAGGCACTTATTGAGTAGCAGTCTAGTGGGGAGCCGATCCACATGTTGGCTTGACATAAACTAAGGCTACATCTGCACTATGAGCTAGAGCACGGTGCGCCTGCCCATAGACACACTCATACTAGCTCTCTTTAAGCTAACACAAGTGTAAATAGCAGGGTGGATGGTAGTAGAGTAGCAGTAAAAGAGGCTTGGCTGAATTGTGATAGATACATATTCACCAGTTACAGATGGATTTCTACTCATCACGGCTCACCCATGCCCCCTCTGTTGCTACCTATGCTCCTGCCTCTACACTGCTTTTTATACCCATTCTAGCTTGATGAGAGCCAGAGTAAGCAGATGCTTAGGTACATAAGCAGGAGAGCACCCCTCTAGCTTGCAAAGAAGACATAACATAAAAAGTAAGGACTATGCTATAAAATTAAGTTTACTTATGTAGGTTGATCTGCAGCCACTGAAGTAATTAAATCAGCTCTTCATCTCTACAGCATTTACCTCTGCCAGTGTTGTGTCTCCTTACTGGGTATGCTTTCACTGACTGAAGGGGACATTGGCAGATGGAGAGCTACTCTTCCCTTCTTTAACATGTGCTCTATTCTTCAGGTTGCATGGAAATTTCTACAGAAATTTTAATAAACAGTTTGTACTTTAATTGCCTTTAATGCTTGAACCCAGAAATTTAAATAGCCTGATAATTTTGAACAGGTTAAAAGAGTTCTTCTACAGCTACAGCCCTCTCTTTTGGTGGCGAAAATCACAGATTTGATCCTCATGAACAACTGTGATGGTAAAGTGTCTGAAAATAAGCCTTATTATACAAGCCCCACTTCCGACCTTTGGAATGTTTGGCATCAGAGTATGAATTGTGCTTCTTAAGATACATACAACTCACATATTTAAAATGTGTTTAAAAAGGCTAATGTGCAAAAAAATCAATATACATTTAGTGGCTCCTAAATATTTATACCCAGAACTCTATGAGCTATTTCAGGCTAGTGAATTAATAACATACTTTAATGGAAGATTACAAAGAAATGAAAGACAAAATATACATTTAAACAACATTAGGGTTAAAATATAAAGAAAAAAAGCCTGAATTAAATCATTAATCCAGGGTCTTTCTTCATATTTTGTATAGGATTATGTTGAAGATAGACAGTCAGTGCTAACATGGAATTTCCAGACATTTGTCTGTTCTTAGAAGAAGCTTAATGGTAATATAATGTAAATGTAGCTTTTGATGTTTAATTTCTTCCAAAATATCTTTCACGGAAAAACATAAAAAGCTTTTTTTTCCTGTTATAACTTAGGGATAAACTTTCAAAGTATCACATTTCTTTTAAAAAACTACAGAGCCAATTAGTGTGGGAGTCACACAGTTTACACATCTTGCTCAAGTTTTCAGTGTAGCATGCATAGAAAATGGAAGGCTTCTGGACTAAGAGTTCAATTACATAGTTTTAGAGTTGCTAGTAGGGAGCAGTATTTACCAAAACACAGTATGAGTTATGGATTCCATAAGGTAAATAACTCTAAACTGCTGGTACTTTAATATCTATCAATACACATTCTGAATTTAATGACATTTCCATATAAATATATTATGCTGAGTTTTAAGGGAAGCGATTAAATCCTACTATATAGAGATCATTAGGCTAAATCCTGCTTGTGCTGTTCTGAGCCATTGATGGGTGTTCTGAGCCATGGAGCTTGCTGTTCTGAGCCATGGAGCTAGCTAAGGACAAGACAAATTAGAGACAAATTAGGTAAAAGTGCAGTGATTGTGAAAGGAAGATGATCATTTCATATGCTTTAGCTGGGTTTTGAATGATCCCTGCACAACTTACATCATCTGCATAATTTTTTGTCTTTTTAGGATGTGGCCATGCACCCTTAGGCTACGTCTACACTGGCATGATTTTCCGAAAATGCTTTTAACGGAAAAGTTTTCCGTTAAAAGCATTTTCGGAAAAGCGTGTCTGGATTGGCAGGATGCTTTTCCGCAAAAGCACTTTTTGTGGAAAAGTGTCCGTGGCCAATCTAGACGCGGTTTTCCGCAAAAAAGCCCTGATCGCCATTTTCGTGAAAGGGGCTTTTTTGCAGAAAACAGTACTGTGCTGTCTACACTGGCCCTTTTGTGCAAAAGTCTTTTGGAAAAAGACTTTTGCCCGAACAGGAGCAGCACAGTATTTCCGGAAAAGCACTGACAATCTTACATGAGATCGTCAGTGCTTTTCCAGAAATTCAAGCGGCCAGTGTAGACAGCTGGCAAGTTTTTCCGGAAAAGTGGCTGATTTTCCAAAAAAACTTGCCAGTCTAGACACAGCCTTATTGAAAAAAGGAATCATAGGCTTCCCTAGGTCTTTTGCTAAAGTTGTTCTGGCCCCATTTGAGTAAAACAATTAAGCAAATGTCACTGTGCTTTGCTAAACAGGAAGCTAAATGTGCAAGAAGACTGTTGTGCCTAATTATACCACAAGTTCAGCTGGCCTGCTGTGAACTCAGGAGTGCCTTTCGAGCTCCCCTTTGGTAGAGATCATAAGAACACATGGGTTGGAATCCTGTACTACTGCTGCACAGGTGTTTGAGGTGTTAAGTGTTTCTCTCTTCCCAACACTAGAGAAAAAAACAAGCAACATCAGTTAGAATTGTATCCTAAAAAGAAATGAAAATGGCCTGACAAACATTCCAGACTTTAAGAGTAAAAGAATAGCCATACTTGATTGGACTAGTGGTCCATCTAACAGCCAGGAGCCCGGGGACCCTTTCAAATGGTCCAGCATCCTGTCTTATGACAAGGACCAACCCGAGGTGCTTCACAGGGAATGAACAGAATGGAAATCAAGTGATCCATCTCCAGTTGTCCACTCCCAGCTTCAGGGGAGGTGACAGACTTGTCGGGCCCCTGGGCAAAGTGGGGGGAGGCAGATCCATGCGTCCAGAAGGGGAGGAGCCTCAGGCAGAAAGGGCGGAACTGAGAGCAGACAGCCCTCATGGCTGCCAAGACCATACCATGTACGACATGTTCCTCCTCACCCTGGTCCTCAGCACCATCTGAACTGCAGCTCCGTCAACCAGATGAAGCACCCTTTAAATTGCTGCCGGGTGGCACTCTGATCACTGCCGCTGCTGCAGTAACAGCGGTTGCAGCCAGGAGCCCTGGGACCCTTTCCATTGCCAAGCCCTGGGACCTCTTTTCTCCTCCTTCCCCATCCGTGGGCCTATGCCCTTAGTTGTCTCTCTTCCAAGATGAAAAGTTCTAGTGTTTTTCATCTCTCCTCGTACAGAAGTTGTTCCATATACAGTATACTTCCGATAATTCGGCACCTTTAGGACCCAGGGGGTGCCGGATTATCAGATATGCCGGACTATCGGAAGGGGGGGGGTATGAAGGGTCTGGGGTGGGGTGGGAGGGATGGGGGGGTGGAGCTGCGGGACCAACCCGGCAGCACCCCAGCTGCTCTGCCCCAGGCATCCCCAAGTCAGCCACTGCTGAAACTGACCAGTGGCTGACTGCGGGAAGCCCGGGGCAGAGCAGCTCCAATTGTCCAGCTGCCTGGAGCACTTCCAGGTTCCAGGTGGTGCCGGACTAGCAGGAGTGCCAGACCACTGGATACCGGACAACTGGAGTTACAACCTAATACTTTTTATTGCCCTTCTCTGTTGCTTTTCCAATTCTAAAATACCATTTTTGAGACAGGGTGAAACTTTACAACAGACTTTTTTTTGTTCTAGAGCGTGCCACTTAATCTCTGTCTGATTCAGTTCCCCTCTGCAAACTACTTTCTTTATCCCATTCTTTTTCTATCTTATCTATTTGGGAGAGATTTTGAAAGACAAAATAGATAGCTGGTATCCAATTCTCAATTATCCCTTTGAAAATCTCCTGCTTAGAATTCAATTTCTTTAGGAAAGGGGCTGTCTCTTATTTTGTACAGAGTATATAATTCATGGATCCCTAGTACCAGTTGGGATATCTAGGCACTTCTAAAATAAAATAAAATAAAATAAAATAAAATAAAATAAACAAGCAACAGCAACAAAATAAAGATATGATGTAATCAAAGATGGAGAAATAAATAGGTGTCACATACTAAAGTTATTAACCTTCAAAATCTGATGCGATTTTTTTCCAGTATGAAATACAAGTTGCACGTGAGACTGAAGCCTGCCAGTGTGACTGAAATACACAGAGTTAATAATTTCTAATGATTTCTAAGATGACTACAGCTACCATATAATTAAGACCTTATCTGGACAATAAAGTATATTATTAATAGGATAGTTATGGCCTGTGAGTGTTTGATATTGTTCTTTGTTATTTCCCCTTAAAGAGGGATTTTTAAAAAGTTTACCATTTTCATAGTCTGTTTTGCATATAAATAAGTGCCCTTAAAAATTGATCAGTTTTGCTCAATTATACAAAGCCTCATTCTGAAATCTCAGGGTAATTTATTATACTGAATCTCCAGGCAAACAAGATGTATTGCATTCTATTTAATCTTACCAAATTTTTGCTGATTTTTAATGACAATGTTTGTTTATCATAACTGTTGTGCTGAAGAATTATATGGAAATTCTACCAATACAAAATGTTAAACTTATTATTTATGTAATAAATAATTACATAATTACATGATACCAGTGGTCGTTTATGGATCTGCGAACCATTTATTTCAGCATTGTCTCTTGTACCAGAACTGTTAATAGTTTCAGTGTATGAAAACCCAGTTTACAAGAATTTATAATGTGACAATATGCTCAAGGAAAAATATATCCTGCAATAGCCCAACAGAGGAGTAATTTTCAAATTAAATTTGATAGCAATTACATTTGTTTTGTTTTTTTAGAATTGCGAAAATTATATTATTTTATACTGTAAGTTAAAAAAGTCTTCATTTTTTGTAATGATCACTTGAAGGCAATTACGATACAGAGTAATTGCTTTTGCTCATTCAGGGCCATATTAATCATCATTTTTAACCAGAACTCCCAATTGAAAGTAATGGGATACTTTCAAAGGAGAGTTCCACTGTAAAAAAAATAGTTTGTCTTACAGGACACTTGGAGGACCTACAATACAAATGGCATTTTCTTAGGATATTATTCTTAGATTTTTGCTCATTTTTGTAATATCACCTCTTGGAATCTAGACTACATTTGTGACAGTTTCTTTTTTACTCAAGACTATGTTTTCAATTACAATTAACGGTCTGGACAAAGGCCCTGTGCAAAAAGTTTTATGTTCAAAGCCAAACAATGACACATTTTTTACAATGATACATTTTACTTCACAAAAGCCTAAATGGAAACTATATAAATACAAAAGTAATTGTATAGGTTTTTAAGGGAAACAAATCCCCACATGTAAATTAAATTGAAAAGTATACTTCAAAATTACTATATGAAAAAAATATGTTAATTTTGAGCACTGAGAGTATTAGAGTCTAGGTTAACACTTTGGAATGGGGTGTCCAGAGATTTGGGGTCCATTTCTAGTTCTGCACAATTTTTTTGTGTGACCCTTCTCAACTCAGTGTTTATTGTACAGATGTGGAAATAAGGAAGAAAAATGTAATACTAGTTACCTATATCGCAGAGATAATGTGTAACTTTTTATATTTGGAAATTGAAATGTATTATTATTGTCATAAGACAAATGGTAACTGAATTTAAGTACCTGGAAGTAGAAAGATAAAATCAGTGTTAAGTATGTTCAAACTAAACTCAGTAAGCTACAAAATTACAAGAGTTTCTTTGACTTCACAATTCAATATAATGCAAACTTTTCTTGCTCAAATGAGGACATTATTGAAATTATTAGATAGACTTTATGCCTTGTTTGTCAAAATGAAAATTGTTATGTATCTGTTTCACTTTATACTCTACACGGTCTCGACCACATACATTCTATTTTCATACCAACCAAAGGGGGAAAAAACATGCTTTAACTTTCTCTGCATCAAATCAAATGCACTTGTTTAACTTGTTAAAATAATTGTCTTGCAATGATTGATCAAGCCATCTCAAGATAATAAGGTTTTTCTGGCCATGAGGAGGCTTAATCTAATTTTGGGAGGGATTCTGATCTTGCTGTTGCTGCTTTATCACTTTTAATCTCAGCACTTTTATTTGAATTTGCTCTGCAAAATTCAATATACTTTAAGTTGACAGCTGAAGACATGGAATGGTCTTTTTACACTACATTTTCTCATGTCCACTCTATTTTAAATTTTGCTATCATTACTTTGAACCAGTCCAATCAAGGAGTTATTTTGCCAGTATATAATGTGTTGGAAATGCTTGGTATAATTCTTCCTCCTGTAGAAAGCATCTCTTAAATATATAAGAAATAAACGGAACTTGAATGCCAGTGAAGCTCACTGGTTCTTTAATCATTTTGATAAAGGATCATTGGTCAAGAAAACTGATGTGTAATAGTGTCCCCTATCTTTGAATGCTCCAACAATTCAGTAAAGATACTTTTATCAGACTTGATAGCTGACTCAGGGGTCTGATAGCTGAAACATAAAAAGATGTTTTAAAAGTTGCTAGCAGAATTGCTCTCTACAGTTTACAGCAACAGCTCACCTTCATTGTAAAGGGCCTAATCCTATGAAGCAAGACATACAAAGACAAATTAATACCCTTTGCTAAGTATACACTTCTTCGCCTGGTCTACATTACATGGGAAGGTCGAAGTAAGATAACGCAACTTCAGCTATGTAAATTGCGTAGCTAGAATAGATGTATCTTACATCGTATTTCCATGCCATCCACATATTTACTCCCATTGGCTTTCTTTACTCCTCGTGGGGGGCAGTGGTATTAATTCTGACCTGGGGACCATTTGGCTGTGTCTATGCTGGCACCCTTTTCCGGAAAAGGGATGCTAATGAGACCAGTCGGAATTGCAAATGCCGCGGGGGATTTAAATATCCCCCGCGGTATTTGCATGAACATGGCTGCCGCTTTTTTCCAGCTCAGGGTTTTGCTGGAGAAAAGACGGGATCTTTCGGAAAATAAAGCCTTTTCCGGAAGATCCCTTATTCCTACTTAAAATCAGGAATCAGGAAGGCTTTATTTTCCGAAAGATCCTGTCTTTTCTCCGGCAAAACCCCGAGCCGGAAAAAAGCGGCAGCCATGTTCATGCAAATGCCGCGGGGGATATTTAAATCCCCCACGGCATTTGCAATTCCGACTGGTCTCATTAGCATCCCTTTTCTGGAAAAGGGTGCCAATGTAGACACAGCCTTTAAGTTCGATATAGCAGGTCTGTATAGCACCCAGTAAATCAAACCCTGGAAGACCAACTGCGGCAGCATCGATCTTCTGTGTGGTATAGACGTATTGCTATTGCCCACTTCCCACTAACAAGCAGTATGGTAGGGCCAATAGTAAGTAAATAATAATAATAAAAAATTGTCTCACCCTCTATTGGCTACTTATCATACTGGCGTGAATTTTGGCAAACAGACAGATCATCAAAAATAAGCCACAATGCATTGGTCACGATACCCTAAAAATCAGAAAGCTATTAGTGGCTCATAACATCATATTGTGACATCAAATTGTAATGAGAATTGAAAAAAGTTATGAAACTCATGAACTATTTTGTGCAGAGACTGTTCTATTTCTCTTCCAATACTAAATCATCTGAGTATTCATTTTCTCCTTCTTTTGAACTCTTGGTGTTTCCCTAACTTACTGTTGGCCCGTTCTATGAACCCTCTGCCCCAGGTAAATGCCTCACTGCAAATGGATAGTCCTTTTGTTTCACCTATAGTTCATTATATAATACTTCCTGTGCCCAAATCAACTGTTGAATCTGATCAACATACTTTAAGGAGTTGTACTCTCTCACCTCTCCTGCCCCCGCCTCTCCCCCCGGTCTATGGAACAGGGAAAGGAAACTGGCTTCAGAGTAACATACTAAAACACACTTCTGCATGAGAACACAATTGAATAAAGGAGGAAAGTAAATTGAGGATTTCCCCTCCGCTGGTCTATAAAGCTAACCAGCCCTTGTACAGTGGTCTCCAAAGAAGCTGCTTCTGTTTCCCCATATGCAAGTATGCAGATAGTCTTTCCTGGATTATTTTTATTGTGGATTTTTTTTTGGCTCTATGCTCCCTGGTTATTTTTGATTCTTAATCTTATTCCTCCGCACTTCTGTACAACTGAGCTGACTAAGCTACTTACTGAACTCTAAGCTGAATCTATCCAGATCATTTTGAATTTGTTTGCTCTGTTCCTCTGGACTGGCTTTATCCTCTTTCTCTAATTTTATGTTATTGGCAAATTTAGGTCAGTAAGTTACAAAAAAAAAAAAAAAGTGGTCGTAATACCATGCTTTCCTATGTCTGATTTAACTCTCTCATGGATTCTTTTCTACTCACAGCCTAAAAGAACTGTCCAATAATTCCTAAGCTTTCCACAGTAGCATATTTTTTCTTTGAAGAGAAGATATTTCTTTTGAAGCACAGCTAAAACAAATACTAAGTTTCTTCTTTTTCAACAGTTGAGTGGGCATTGCCATCCTTTAAGAGAGAGGAAAGTATTAGTAGTCTCAGATTCCGGAGTTCTCATTCTAGCTCTGTCACAGATAACCCTCCGTGGATTTGAGAAAGTCACTTAACCTCTCTGTTTGATTTTATCTACGTCAAATTCCATGGAATGCTGCAAGGATTAATTTTGAAAACACTTCTGGTCCCTCATATGAGCCAGGATCTGAGGTCCTGAGCTTTTCTTTCTCCCTCTGCTACCCATAAGAGTCAAGATCTGGGGAAAAATTTTCCCCCTTTGAGTGGGGAATTTTGGACAGGCATGAGGATACACCAGGCATCCACACAGCTGAGCTAGGGAGTGGAGATGCTAGGAACTCTTCAGCACTAGAAAAGGAGGAAAGGAACACCTCTGGATTTAATGGATAAGGCTGTAATCACCGTCAGTATTATTTTCTTTCCATTAGGATTCCCTTTCTATCTGAAAGATGACTCTTCTAACAGCTCTAAAATGTGCCTGAATACATAGTATGTTCTGATATTTGCCTTGCCTCGTGGATGCATAGGTTAGGGTCACTGACCAAAATATGAAAGAGGTTCCTGAGACAGGGCATGTCTGCACAGCAGCATTATTTTGAAATAAAATCAGTTATTTCAAAATAACGTATTGCGCGTCTACACAGCAAGCCTGTTATTTCAAAATAAATTCAAAATAACGGGCTTCTTACTCTGACTTCTGTACACCTCACTGTATAAGGAGTAAGGGAAGTCAGAGGAAGAATGCTCTATTTTGAAATAAGTGCTGTGTAGACATGCCCAAATTCGAAATCACCTATTTCGACTTAAGCTACGCAATTGATGTAGCTCAAGTTGCGTAGATTATTTCGAGTTTAGCCCTGCTGTGTAGACATGTCCATACTGTCTCAGCAACAAACCAGCATTCCATTACATTCACAGATTACAGAAACTTCAAGGTGTGAAATAAACCCTATATAAAAGTCAAAGAATTACTTTTAAATATCTGGGGAAAATCTGCCTCAGTCAAGGCTATGATAGCATTTTTGTTTGTTCTTTAGCAACACATTGTGAGTACAGTAGAGTATTCAGAAGATGATGAATGGAAAATAGGCTGCTCATGCTAATGCTCATTGGCAGCGAGGATGCTTAGGTATGCAAACAGGAGTTTGTGTTTGCAGAGGAATGGGGAAGGAAAATAGGAATGGGCTCATGGTTGGGGAATCCAGCTAAGAGGGCGAGAGAAAGGTGTAGAATGGTAGACAATGAGATGGGTTGGATAATGTGAGGGGAAACAGTGAAGTTGGAATTGTCATCCTTGAATTCTCCCCTTCCATTTGTGTACTGGGATCTAGGGGAGCCCTAACTTTCCACAAAGGTCTGAACCCACCTCCGCTTTTCCCACTTCCTGCCCACTTCTGATCTGGGGGAATTTACTCATGTTGGAGAGTCTGATCCCTTCTCCTAGCCCCTCCCACTTAAATCCAGAAAATGAATAGCCAAGGGTATGTCTGCACTGTCACCCTAGTTCGAATTAGGGTGGCTAATGTAGGCATTTGAACTTGCAAATGAAGCCTGGGATTTAAATATCCTGAGTTCATTTGCATGTTCCCGAGCGGGCGCCATTTTTAAATGCCCATAGTTCGATCTACCTGCCCACGGCTACACGCGGCACAGAGTAGGTAGTTCGAATTAAAGTTCCTAATTCAAACTACCATTAAACCTCCTTGCAGGAGGAATAGCTGGCCACTGTGTATGTGGAAAGGGCATGGTTGGAGGAGTTGCAGACTGGATGGACTCAGGGAATAGCTGGGGACATAGGTAACTGGTGCTGACAGTGACAAAAGGGGGGGTTCACTTCCTAAGTTCTACCATGAGTCATCTATGGCTGAGGAAGCCTGTTTGAAACAGGAGGGGATGGGGAGCTGCAAATGTTGGCAGGGGGCTACGCATTGTTAAGAATACTGGGGCAAAGGGGTGCACAAGGAGATAGATACACAAGTCTTTTCTCACATACTTAAATGCCAAATCTACACATAAAAATTAGATCAGCCTAGTTACATCCCTCAGGGCAGTGAAAAAATTCACACCTTGTGTGCTGCAGTTAAGTCAATCTAACTTATTGTGTAGATATGGCTGGGTCAACTAAAGAGATCTTCCATCAACCTAGCTACTGATTTTCTGTGGATAGATTAGCTTCATCAGTGTGGGGGTGGGAGTGAGGATAGGGGAGGCATCAATATAGGAACTATTGTAATACAACTACCAAGGTTTTGGGGTGAGATTTCACTTACCAGCTCTGTTAGCAGCTACCTGCAAACATTTCAAAGCATGAGCATTCTCCAAATTCCAATATAATAAAATAAACACGAGAGGAAGGAGCAATCAGTAATTATAAGCTACCAGGTGGCCTAGTGGAAAGACTACTTGACTTGGACTGTTCCTACTTCTTCTATTGGCCTACTGTGTTACATTGGTCAAAACACTTCACCTCTCTGTGCCTCACTTTCCAGTCTGTAAAATTAAGATAATGAAGTAAAGTTATTTCAGATTTAATGACGACATGTACTACATAAATACTACAGCTTAAAAAGGCTTATACTTAAGAGTTAGGTCAACATAACCTCAGACCAACATAAAATGGTCTGAGGTAAATAGGATGAAGTTTAATAAAGACAAATGCAAAGTGCTCCACTTAGGAAGGAACAATCAGTTTCATATATACAGAATGGGAAGCGACTGTCTGGGAAGGAGTATGGCAGAAAGGGATCTAGGGGTTATAGTGGACCACAAGTTGAATATGAGTCAGCAGTGTGATGCTGTTGCAAAGAAAGCAAACATGATTCTGGGTTGCATTAACAGGTGTGTTGTGAGCAAGACACAGGAAGTCATTCTTCCGCTCTACTCTGCTCTGGTTAGGCCACAATTGGAGTATTGTGTTCTGTTCTGGCACCTCATTTCAAGAAAGATGTGGAGAAATTGGAGAGGGTCCAGAGAAGAGCAACAAGAATGATTAAAGGTCTAGAGAACATGACCTATGAGGGAAGACTGAAGGAATTGGGTTTGTTTAGTTTAGAAAAGAGAAGATTGAGGGGGGACATGATAGCAGTTTTCAGATATCTAAAAGGGTGTCATAAGGAGGAGGGAGAAAACTTGTTCATCTTGGCCTCTGGGGATAGAACAAGAAGCAATGGGCTTAAACTGCAGCAAGGGAGGTTTAGCTTGTACATTAGGAAAAAGTTCCTAACTGTCAGGGTAGTCAAACACTGGAATAAATTTCCTAGGGAGGTTGTGGAATCTCCATCTGTGGAGATATTTAAGAGTAGGTTAGATAAATGTCTATCAGGGATGGTCTAGACAGTATTTGGTCCTGCGGTTTACAAGCAATTAGAAACACTATCCCAGAGGACACCACTGCTAACCTGATAGCAGACCTATGTAACTTTGATCTCACCCACAATTATTTCCAGTTTGAGAACAACTTATACCTCCAGATCAGCGGCACAGCCATGGGTACACACATGGCCCCACAGTATGCTAATATCTTTATGGCTGACCTAGAACAACGTTTCCTCAACTCCCGTCCCCTTTTACGCCTTCTCTACTTACGCTACATCGATGACATCTTTATGATCTGGACGCATGGCCAAGAAACACTGGAGACATTCCACAGAGATTTCAACAGCCTGGACCATTCTACACGAGAGATCCATTTCCTGGACACCACAGTACAAATCAACAATGGAAAATTAGACTCCACTCTCTAAAGAAAACCCACTGACTCATACAGTTACCTACATGCTTCCAGCTCCCATCCAGAACACACCATACGATCCATCATCTAAAGCCAAGCCCTTCGATACAACCGCATCTGCTCTAATCCCACTGTCAGAGACCAGAAACTTCAGGATCTTTACCAAGCATTTATAAACCTCAACTACCCACCCGGAGAAATAAAAAAGCAAATTGAAAGAGCCAGACGAATACCTAGAAACCATCTACTACAAGACAGACCCAAGAAAACCAACTTGTCATCACCTACAACCCCCAACTTAAACCTGTCCAACACATTATCAATAAACTACAGCCTATACTGGAACAGGATACCAAACTCCAAGAGGCTCTGGGAGACAGACCCATAGTCTCCTATAGACAACCACCTAACCTCAAGATGATTCTTACCAACCACCACAGGACATACCACACTAATACCAACCCTGGTACCTTCCCTTGCAACAAACCCCGTTGCCAGCTTTGTCCACATATTCACTCTGCTGATACCATTATTGGACCTAACCAAGCGAGTTATAAGATCAAGAACACATATTCCTGCGCATCCAAAAATATAATTTATGCTATCATGTGCCGAAAGTGTCCGTCTGCTATGTACACTGGACAAACATCTCAGACACTTCGCCAAAGGATCAATGCCCACAAAACAGATATTAGACAGGATCACAAAGAAAAAACAGTTTCTTGCCATTTCAACCAGAAAGGACATTGTCTCAATGACTTAATTACCTACATCCTGCTTCAAAAGCCTTTTAAAACTGCACTTGAAAGGGAATCCTCTGAACTGTTATTCATGCTAAAATTCGACACTTTGCGCGGGGGTCTTAACAAAGACTCTAGTTATCTTACACATTACAAAGATAGCTTCCCCAATTATCACCTCTAATATCATTAGCTCACAGACATTTACCTTTCCCCCTCTCCCCGCATCCTCCTTCTGTTCTAAAATTTGATTTGTCCTTTTCATATGTGTTTTTTTTTAATTGTATCCTTTGGTATATATGGTTGTGACTATTTTCTTCCACTATTTGATCTGAGGAAGTGGGTCTGGCCCACGAAAGCTCATCATCTAATAAACCATCTTGTTAGTCTTTAAATTGCTACATAGTCCTGTATTTTGCTTCAGCTACACCAGACTAACACGGCTACATTTCTATCACTATTCTACTTTTACTTGGTTGTAAAGTCACAGTGGCATTTTTTTTTGTTCTCTTACTGTGTTTTTAAATTTGGGCCACTTTTATGGTATCTTTGAAAAGTTTCCATGCAGCTTGTAGAGATTTTATTTTGCCACTGTACATTTTAATTTTTGATGAAGAAATGCTTCTATTGACATCACTAACTTTGTTCAGGGAAGTAATGTTCCTACACTGACAGGGTATGGATATACTATGGGTTTTTTTTCAAAGAAGGTATGTAAATTGTGCTCACATTTGCATATCTTGTTCATTTTTTTTCCAGAAGAGTATTTTTGATATTTGGCCCATCTACTTGCGGCCAAATGTTGGGAAAAAAACCTTTTTTAGAAGCCCCCTTATTCCTTGTAAAACGAGGTGTACAGGGGGCTTCTGAAAGATGTGTTTTTTCTGACATTTGGCCCCATGTGGACGGGCTAAATATCAGAAAGTCCTCTTCCAGAAAAATACCCGGAAGAAGATATGCAAATACAAGCGCAATTTGCATACCTTCTTTGACCCACCCCCTATGTAGCCATACCCACAGAGAAGTCCCTTCAGCCTACACAGCCTGCTTTTGAACCTCAGGCTATACCTGCATAGCTAAACCAACAATGGTCTCCATTGTGTACACACAGCCAAATCTTTTGACTATTACCTAGACCAATAACATATCAATTGCAAACCTTTAAGAGGACTACAATGGCCTGAATAACCATTAACTTCTACGAATAAACATTTCTCTTCATCTTTTAAAAATTAGAGATTTAAATGGAAAAAAAGCAACACAAAATTATGGTAGCTGAGTGATAGTTTGTGTCTTTCCAATTTGAAGGTCACAAAACTCAAACCTTGCAAACCAGTAAAATTTGGGTATCACTATGGAGTGGAAAAACCCATTGCAGCAGATCTCAGCACCCAAGTCAACTGACTCAAGGTTATTGAGATTGCATTTGGGGTGAAAAATGAGAGCATAGACATTCCCCTGGAACAATACTCTGAGACTCCAAAGAGGGAAGTTTAAAATAATAACCCATAGAAACTTAACTATGCCTTCTGTAAGCAATTCTCCACAATGCACATACCTGAACTCTTCCTTCCTTCTGTTACGGAGAAATGCTATCTACCTGTGCCTTATATGCAAACTAAGTCTGTTCTCTTGACAGAGTACCACACGTGTATAATTTGACAACTACTTCACACCCTTTTACCTTCACATGTGTACACAGGACACCATCTAAATCTGGACTTGTACCTATGCATCATTAAATTTCCCGACTGCTTTCATATCTCACCCTACTACTTGATAATACCTAGGGAAGAAGACTCCAGTGCCTTGCTACTGACACAGCCTACATAGTTCTGCATTAAATGATGCAGACTGGAATCTAAAGGTATGTTATCTTTTTAATACTGATAATACATGTGAGGGAATTCATACACAGATCTCCTCATATCCTTGTTCCAAACAGCTCCAACCTATTCCTCCACCATTCAATACAGCTGTGATGACTAGTAATTTGTAGCTGGAGTGCATGCAGACGATTTTCAGGGCCATTGGTAGCTTGAGGGGAGCAGATTTGATTACCTTAACTCTGTATTTACTTTAACTCTATTTCAAATTTTGTCCTGGAAGAGTATAAGCTATCACTGGGCAACCTGAACTCCACATTAATGATTTTTTTTTCATTTAATCTTTATCTTACACATAACTCTAGGTCTCTTGTTGTCTTTGTTGAAAGTATTATAGTCATATGGAAAGTGGTTCAAAAAACTGTCAAACATAAATCCACACTACTACCCACTTACAATAGCTTCAGGATAAAAACCATAGCTGCACATAAGAACAGTTTTGACTGTTAAATGGGAAAATGAGCATGACTACATTTACAAAACTCACTGTACCTGATTTGCTAAGCACTGAATATTTAATCCCAGCACAGATGCCACATCATATTTAACATGGATGTCAACAGAAAGACTGCTAAATAGCAAAAGTAATTCTTGAAAATTATCTGATTACACATTTTCTTTTTCATTAAACATTGTGAGCAGAAGATGGAAGACAGAAGCTCTGATGAAGATTAAATGGAACAAGACTGATTTTGTGTAACAACTCCGGGGATCCTAAATCTTCCTATTGGTGGCTTACATAAACAGAGCAATGATTCATCTCTACTAAAATACTCCACATTAGTTTATGTAGAGTGGTTGAAAGGGTCCAATTTTTCCATGTCAGAATGCATATCCACAGTCCATTTTTTCCCTTTAATGGATTGTCCGTCTTCACTTTTTCTTGTCCAAGTGTCTGTTTTCTATCCTGTGTCAGTGTACATTTAAAAAGGCAGGAGATGGCTTGGAACTGTATTCTATCTGATGGTCAGTGATGTTTTTTGGGTAGACACAGCTTGTCTGGAATAAAAGAAAGATATTCTGGTGGATTATGAAGTAATAGAAACACTTTTGAAGCATGGGGAGTATTTGGCACAAGTTGGTGGATAACTTGAGACCTGTATTTGGTGGGGAGTTTTATAGTCCAAAGTGCCCTGTTTTCATTTTCTCTGCCAGGCTGAGCCCTCATCAATGGTTGTCAATGCTGAAGATCAGTTACTGACTCCTGGGCCCTTGAAGTCTTCAACAGCTGTCTATCAGACAGCAAATTTCCTCCTCCCTCAACAGAGCTGTCAGAGGTTCTCAAGAAATAATTGAAGGATGTTTAGTACCTCCTGGGAATTCATTCTCCAGAAGCTGATTGGCATATCTGCAGAAGGGTGAGTCAGCCTTTGTGACTCTATTCCTTGGGAATAGGCAGGAATAGCAGGCTGAAGCTAACTGTAAATCAACTCAGAAATCAAAAAGGAAAAGGCATGCATGGTTGCGAATCTCAGGTAAGCTGTGGAATTTCTATGGGTTCTTCAGTTGTGAAAGCAATTTTGCCCTGGATAGAATGCTCAAGCAGAAATTTTTCACACTTGAGGTTTTTCCATTGACAAATGTATAAACAATTTTCAACATTATTGAAAAGTTCCGTTTTAGGAAAATTTTCAGCAATATATTTTACTGAAAAAATATAATCAAAATCATATTTGAAAAAGTTGGGAGTGCAGAAAACATAATTTTGTAGTAAAAGAAAAAAATTCAAAGCAGATTTTCGAAAAAAGTTTCAGTTGGCAAAATATGGGGAAAATTTCATAACAAAAAAAGAAAACATTTTGAACCATGAGAAATGAAAACAGCTCTCAAATTTTGAAATGTGTTCTCCGTTCACGTCCCCTGGTTGATCTGTTCTGCTGCAGTTTCCCATCTTTGCTTGGCATTATCAGAATCAGAGGACCCAGGAAGTAAGCAGCTCTATAGGATAATGAGGGCCAGGAAAAGGTGCAGAGTGGCAATTCTTTTGGAGAATAGGAAATGTGTCCTTATTCAGAAATCAGCTACTTGCAATGCCACAGCAACTGCCAGTGCTCCTTCAGGTTCTGTATCTTGATCCATGCACACAATCCCAGATTGCTCAGAAGCTTCTGAGGTTAGGTCAGCTGGAACTGTGGGCCTGAGGTGAATTGAAGCCCAAAGGGAGGTTTATTTCAGCCTGTGAAATGAGAGGTAAGATACAATACAAACCTTGGGATATACTTGAGGCTACAGCAGCCAGGGACTAACAAAAGCTGGCTAGGAACCTTGGTCAGCTCTGGAATCAGCTAGGATCAAAGAAGTTTATGGATTAGAAACTCTTTAGATACTCTAAGCTTGGAGTGAGGAAAAACAGTTGTTTTCACTTGGCTCCAGAGATAAATAATCATACATTTTCCCAGGTTTCTTTTTAAAAAAATCTCATTTCATAGATACTGCATCTTGTTCTAATCTGGAAATGTTCACAATGCCCTGTGATTTATCTTACTCCTTTTTTTACTATGGAAGAATTAAAATGTCGATCATGTACAAAACCAAAATGGGTTTTAAAAGGAAAGTTGAGGACTGGATGTAATTGGATGATGAACAACTTCCTTTATCACAGAACAAAACATGGCCACGAACTTGCTAAAGCAATAAGAGGGCCACTGGAGGTGTGAGACAGGAACTCTCTACTTTTGAAAGCAAGAATATTTTATCATGCTGTCATAAGATACCATTTCTAATGGATAGTTAAATAACCTTTCCTTTCATCCCTCCAGTGTAAAAGATGAAAATCTTTTAAGAGCTGGAGTCCCTAAGAAATGTAAATACAACGTATTCACTACTGACATTTCAAAAGATTTTTGTCCCACCAGCAAAGACAGCTATTCTCCATTATCAGGTTTCCTGCCAGTCATGTTGATTAAAGTTGATAAACACTGCAAGCCACTTGGGGTAGGTTAAAGGACACAAAAGAGAAATGTAACTTACTTGAAAGGGACCATATTTCTTAGGGAAAGGAAAGCAGCCCATACTTGCCTGCATCCCTATGCTTCAAAAGGACAAATTCTCTCTTTCAAAAATCTTTTTTTGGAGTTTTCCTAGAATTAATACATAAGTGTCTAGTGTAATTAATTGTAACAGTGCCATGCTCAGACAAACTCGTGTGTTAACTAGCTCAGTTTCCATTCATTCATAAGCTGTTATGTTTGGCTAGCCCAGTGGGGAAATGGCAGCTTGCCATGCTGATTGCTATAAATTCTGCATGTAGCGATAGCCATATCTTAGGAAGCATGAGCCTATGTAAATGACAAACATTCTGCTGTGTTTTGCAGGGCTAAGGAGTCAGTACCACTAAATGCTAAGACACTAAGGACTGCCATATAAAAGAAATGGCTTGCAGGGTGGCTTGCCCATAGGCTGGAGAACCTGGAGCTAAGCCAAACTCATTCTAGAGTGAGCCACATATTGAGAAATCGGACAATTCCCTGTAAAGAGTGGAGGGCATTGGCAGTAAATAGGAATAGTAAGGCTTAGACAAAGACTATTTGGGGGAAAGAGCTGGAGTGAGAGCCAGGTAGGAAGCTCTCCAGGAAGAGAAGCCTGGGAAGGTCTATTTACAATACAATAAAAATTTGACATGCCCCATGCCTCAGAGCCATGGTGTGGTTGAGCTGGCCCAGGTCAGTCAACTCAGGCTCACCAAGCTCAGGCTGCAGGCCTAACATTTTCCATATAGAAGTACTGGGTTGTTGCTGGAGCCTTGTCTCTGATACTCTCTCTCTCTTGCAATGTCTCAGAGCTCGAGTTACAGGCTGAGCCCAAGCATTTATGCTGCAATTTTTAGCCCCCAGGCTGAGACCTGTGAGGCCAAGTCAGCTGACCAGGGCAGGCTCAGCCCTGGGTCTTTCATTTCAGGGTTTCTATATACCTGAATGAGCCCTGATTAAAGCATAGAAATCCACAGGGTAGGGGAGGGAGCAGACCTAGTTGTTCAGTACAAGGTCCTGGGCTAGACCCAAGAGCAGGAAGTGGCCCTCACCAAGGACTGTGCAATCTCATTGCAAGTGTTATCAAGCCCAGCAGCAGTGTTGCAGGCTAATCTCTGACCTAGCCCTAGAGAGTATGGAAAAACACTATTTGCAAATACATTGTAGGACTTTTGAGTTTTGAAAAACGGTCTCCCGTAAAAATGGTCTGAAGGTGCTGACCTAGTCAGGGCGTTGAGTGGAAGAGAACACACCACAGAGCTTGAAAGACCATCAATAAGTGAGCACTTCAGGCATGAGAGAACTGCTGCACCATGATTTGCCACGTTGGGACACCTGCGAGTGAGTGGATTTGTTTACACCTCTATAAATACATAAAATGGACACGTTCAGTTTATCTTCCTATCTTAGGGTATGTCTACACTACAATGTTAGTTCGAACTAACGGACGTTAGTTTGAACTAACATTCATAGCCGCTACACTAGCGCTCCGCTAGTTCGAATTTGAATCGAACTAGCGGAGCGCTTAGTTCGAACTAGGAAAACCTCATTTTACGAGGATTAAGCCTAGTTCGAACTAGCTAGTTCGAATTAAGGGGTGTGTAGCCCCTTAATTCGAACTAGTGGGAGGCTAGCCCTCCCCAGGTTTCCCTGGTGGCCACTCTGGCCAACACCAGGGAAACTCTATGCCCCCTTCCCGGCCCCGGACCCCTTAAAGGGGCACAGGCTGGCTACGGTGCCCGTGCCAGGTGCAAGCCTGCCAGCACCCAGCCAGCAGACCCTGCACCTGGCACGGCACAGAGCCACCCACCCGATGTCCCCCAGCCCACCTCCTCTTTCCGGGACCAGGCTGGCGGCTCCCGGGAGCTTGCCCTGGACCGCAAGAGGCGGGCACCTTCCTGGGCAGGTGCGGACATCGTGGACCTCGTCCACAATCTCCGCACTAGGCACAGGAAAGTGGCCGGCTAGGGCAGGAGAGCTGCCAGCCTGGCCACCCAGGAGCAGGTGTGCATGAAAATCAAGGGGGTCCACTGAGACCCCCGACCCTGAGCCCTGAGCTTACAATGGCCATCCTGGGTCAGACCAAAGGTCCATCTAGCCCAGTAGCCTGTCTGCCGACAGCGGCCAACCCTAGGGACCCTGGAGGGGATGGACCGAAGACAGTGACCAAGCCATTTGTCTCATGCCATCCCTCTCCAGCCTTCCACAAACTTTGGGCAGGGACACCACACCTACCCCCTGGCTAATACTACTCCATGGACCCTACCTCCATGACTTGATCTCACTTCCCTTTAAACTCTGTTCTAATTGTAGCCTTCACAGCCTCCTGCAGCAAGGAGTTCCACAGGTTAACTATTTGCTTTGTCAAGAACAACAACTTTCTCTTACTAGTTTCAAGCCTGCTACCCATTCCTTTCCTTTGGTGTCCTCTAGTCCTTCTTTATGGGAACTCAGGAAGAACTTTTCTGAATGCACCCTCTCCACCCAACCCCTGCTTTTGGAGACCTCTATCCTGTCCCCGCTCCGTCTCCTCTTTTCTAAGCTGAACAGTCCCAGTCTCTGTAGCCTCTCTTCATCTGGGACCTGTTCCCAACCCCTGATCATGTTAGTTGCCCTCCCCTCTCCCAGCCTTTCTCTTCCCCTCTCCCACCTCCTTTTCCCAGTCTCCCCCAGTTTTGTTCAATAAAGACAGAGTCAATGTTGGAAGAAACGTTATCTTTATTTTGTACATCAATAAGAAGGGGGGCTAGGGAAGGGTAAGTGGAAGGAGGTGAGGGAGGAATGGGGTACGAGCCCCCGATGGGGAGGACTGGGCTGGCTCTGCGGGCTTCTGGGGGTGGACGCTCTCCTGCAGCCCCCCCGATTGCCCCCTCTCCCCAGATGGCAGCCTGCGGCAAGTGCAGCCGGGCTGATGGCCGAGTGGTGTGATGTGCCCAGTGTGGGTACTCCGGGCAATCCAAGCCAGGACTGCTTTGCAAGCGGGGCACCCCTTAGAACTGTGTGTCCGGGGTGGGGGTCGGGACCCTTTAAGCGCAGCCCTCGGCTAGCCTGAGACAGCATCTCCACGCTCTAAGTCCTCCTCTGATGCCCTGCCGGTACTGCTTCCGGCCATCCTTAAGCCCTGTTCAGGGTCCACTCAATGTGGACTTGCTAGTTCAAATTAGCAAAACGCTAATTCGAGCTAGTTTTTAGTTCTAGACGCGTTAGCTCGAATTAGCTTAGTTCGAATTAACTAATTCGAACTAAGTTAGTTCGAATTAGCGCTGTAGTGTAGACGTACCCTTGGGTCTTATTAGTCACAGGGATTCAGGTAACCAACGCATATTAATACATTCATCACATTTCATGAATTTCAGCACACTTGATTATTCATAGTCAGCTGAAATTTTATACAGGAAATTGCTCAGTTTGCCACTGAATCCAGGAACAGAAATACAATTGTGCAACATAGGTAACCAATCACATGAAATGAACAGTCAATAGTTGAAGCTAGACTCAGCTGTTTTGGTCCCAGACAGAGATAGTGGCTTAGGTAATATGTTTTCTTGCGCCACCTTCTATGAAAGCTAATGGTTTATGAACAAACCATAGTTCGAAAATTAATTGTCCAAACTATGCAGTGAATACTTAAAAATTTACCCGTGACATTTTACTAGCCAAAGATTTTTTAAATAAACATGATAAAAATAATGAATAGATCTATCAGTTATAATACAACTTAAAGGCAATTGTTGCTTTACGTTTCTGACTTGGTGCTTACTCTTCAAATAATTAACACCAACATGATGTTTCCAGTGGTCGGATGTGGAACAGGAGACAATGAAGAAACTATTATATCAGAATTAAGGACTCTGTCTCAGCAGGATACTTAAGCACATGCTTGTCTTTAAATATTTGAATAGCCCCATTGGTTTTCCACTGGATTTTAGCAGAACTACTCAAATATTTAAAAGTTAGAATTTATTTTTTCCATGGGACTAGCTCTGAAGCCTATTCCAGACTGAAGCCTTTTCCAAGACTATAATTTCACATTTTTGCTTTGATTCAATATTATGAATTAGATTAATAACTACACAGAAGTTTGAATCCAAACTGTGCTTTTTTCAGAAAAAAAAGAGGCATCAGAAAAAATATGAAAGACCATCATGTGTGCATTTACCTTTCCACAATTATTGCTTAGCTACATATTTCCTACAACAGTTGAAATAAATGAAAATACAAAGGCACTAAAACTACATTAAATTTCTGACAAATCATAACAAAGGAAATTCAGCCCCACTCTTGTGCATTTTCTGGTGCATAATTAGGTTTTTTATAATGAGATAAAAAAAAGTACGTAGGATGCCAAGATTAGTAGGTCTATTTAATAATTTCATAGGCTTGCAACAGAAGAAATCTGGCTCATTGAAAAAACTAATAAGCTTGTAAAGCAACTTTAATTCAGGCACTTTGGCCAACCTCTTCATATGTATGCTTATCAATCACATGTCACACAGAACTGATCCATATTTAACATAGCAATATAAGAACGGCCATACTGGGTCAAACCAAAGGCTATCTGTTGATTACCGACAGTGGCCAATGCCAGATGCCCCAGGGGGAATGAACACAACAGGGAATCATCACGTGATCCCTCTCTTATCATTCTTTTCCAGACAAACAGGGGCTAGGGACACCATTCCTACCCATTCTGGCTAATAGCCATTGATGGACCTAACCTCCGTGAATTTATCTAGCTCTTTTTTGTACCCTGTTAAAGTCCTAGTCTTCATCGTATCCTCTGGCAAGGAGGTCCACAGGTTGACTGTGCGCCGAGTGAAGAAAAACTTCCTTTTGTTAGTTTTAAACGTACTGCTTATTGATTTTATTTAGTGACCCCTATTTCTTATATTGTGGGAATAAGTAAATAACTTTTCCTTATTCATTTTTTCCATACCAGACATAATTTTATAGACCTCTAACACATTCCCCCTTAGTCTTCTATTTTCTAAGCTGAAAAGTCAAAGTTTTTTTAATCTCTCTTCATAGGGGACCAGTTCCAAACCCCTAATCATTTTTGTTGCCCTTTTCTGAACCTTTTCCAATGCCAGTATATCTTTTTTGAGATAAGGCAATCACATCTATATGCAGTATTCAATATGTGGGCATACCATGGTTTCGTATAGAGGCAATAATATATTCTCTCTTATTCTCTATCCCCCTTTTTTGTATGATGGGTATATTTACATATACACCAGTATAATATTCACAAAATCATGACCTAACTGGAAGAATTTAAAATAATTTGTACAGCCCATCTGTTAGGCTTTAAAGGGGAATTCTTAGTTCAAGACAAGGTAGGACAATAGCAGATTTAGAAATGCATTTAAACTGGTCAGGGTCCTCTTCAGTGATATGTAATCTCTAGGCAAACCAATGACTTAAGCACTGAATTTCGGACCCCTATTTTTTCCTATACACTAGGAGGTGGGGCCCCTGTTTTGAGTCAGGGGCCGCTGACCCACAGAAAAATCCGTTAGATTTTCTACTAGCTGCACACAAGCAAGAAGCAAAAGCAATCCCCTCCTCCTCCCCCGCAAAAACCCCAAACACTCTCATTGACGTGGCCCTCAACCAAGAAGGAGAAAAACTTACCCCACATTTCCCTCACACACTGTCAGGGCTGTTCCCCACTCTGGCACTCTGAGTGCAGAAGGTGAGGGCTTGCAAGAGAGCTTAAATGCCTTGCCTCTACAGGTACTGATTACAAAATCCTCCCAGAGTGACACATTTCCAGGCTCTGAGAAACAAACAAACAAGCAAGCAAGCTAGCTAGCTGCCACCATCATGTACTTTTGTATCCCTAAAACTGGGGATGAACACTTGAACCAATCCCCAGGGGTATCCCAAGCCCTTTAGCCCCAAAAGAGCTTGAGAAAATAAAAGAGAAAAACAGACTGAGGGGTCAGCTACCAGAGACTGCAGCTTGAAGCGTGCAGATATACACAGTCACAACTTCCAGGACACAAGAATCAAATCATCACCTTAAAAAATGTGATTTTTATTACAAAACAAAAGGTAAACTTGATAAAGCATACTTGGTTGCTAGATGTTACAGAACAACTTAGGAAAGCAAACTAAAACACAGAAAAAAGTCTCTGGAAACAAAATTAAATGGTAAGGGGAAAGAGGAGGCATAGATTCAAAAAGAGTAGTTCAAACCAAGCCACAAAATAAAGAGAAAATACCCTGTATGCAACTACATCCACTTTTTCCCCCTTTTACTTACTTCCAATCTCCTCTTTGTTCAGTCCACTCCCATTCTCCAAATTCCTTGGAGGCATGGTATTCCTGCCTGGTTTACATCATTCTGTGTCTCTCGATTCCTGGTTTCTCTCTCCCACACAAAGAAAGCAGACAAAGAAATCTTATACAATTCAAATTTCAGCCCTCTGTCTCAGTTTATTCTCCCAGTCCCCTGGCCAACACCTTTGATAGCTGCCTGAGTTTAACCCCTTAGGGTATGTCTACACTACAAAGTTAGTTCGAACTAACTTTAATAGGCGCTACACTAGCGCTCCGCTAGTTCGAATTTGAATCGAACTAGCGGAGCGCTTAGTTCGAACTAGGTAAACCTCATTTTACGAGGATTAAGCCTAGTTCGAACTAGCTAGTTTGAATTAAGGGGTGTGTAGCCCCTTAATTCGAACTAGTGGGAGGCTAGCCCTCCCCAGGTTTCCCTGGTGGCCACTCTGGCCAACACCAGGGAAACTCTATGCCCCCTTCCCGGCCCCGGACCCCTTAAAGGGGCACGGGCTGGCTACAGTGCCCGTGCCAGGTGCAAGCCTGCCAGCACCCAGCCAGCAGACCCTGCACCTGGCACGGCACAGAGCCACCCACCCGATGTCCCCCAGCCCACCCCCTCTTCTCGGGACCAGGCTGGCGGCTCCCGGGAGCTTGCCCTGGACCGCAAGAGGCGGGCACCTTCCTGGGCTAGTGCGGACATCGTGGACCTCGTCCACGATCTCCGCACTAGGCACAGGAAAGTGGCCGGCTAGGGCAGGAGAGCTGCCAGCCTGGCCACCCAGGAGCAGGTGTGCATGAAAATCAAGGGGGTCCACTGAGACCCCCGACCCTGAGCCCTGAGCTTACAATGGCCGTCCTGGGTCAGACCAAAGGTCCATCTAGCCCAGTAGCCTGTCTGCCGACAGCGGCCAACCCTAGGGACCCTGGAGGGGATGGACCGAAGACAGTGACCAAGCCATTTGTCTCGTGCCATCCCTCTCCAGCCTTCCACAAACTTTGGGCAGGGACACTACTCCTACCCCCTGGCTAATACCACACCATGGACCCAACCTCCATGACTTGATCTCACTTCCCTTTAAACTCTGTTCTAGTTGTAGCCTTCACAGCCTCCTGCAGCAAGGAGTTCCACATGTTAACTATTTGCTTTGTGAAGAAGAACAACTTTCTCTTACTAGTTTGAAGCCTGCTACCCATTCCTTTCCTTTGGTGTCCTCTAGTCCTTCTTTATGGGAACTCAGGAAGAACTTTTCTGAATGCACCCTCTCCACCCAACCCCTGCTTTTAGAGACCTCTATCCTGTGCCCCCTCCGTCTCCTCTTTTCTAAGCTGAACAGTCCCAGTCTCTGTAGCCTTTCTCCATCTGGGACCTGTTCCCAACCCCTGATCATGTTAGTTGCCCTCCCCTCTCCCAGCCTTTCTCTTCCCCTCTCCCACCTCCTTTTCCCAGTCTCCCCCAGTTTTGTTCAATAAAGACAGAGTCAATGTTGGAAGAAACGTTATCTTTATTTTGTACATCAATAAGAAGGGGGGCTAGGGAAGGGTAAGTGGAAGGAGGTGAGGGAGGAATGGGGTACGAGCCCCCGATGGGGAGGACTGGGCTGGCTCTGCGGGCTTCTGGGGGTGGAAGCTCTCCTGCAGCCCCCCGATTGCCCCCTCTCCCCAGATGGCAGCCTGCGGCAAGTGCAGCCGGGCTGATGGCCGAGTGGTGTGATGTGCCCAGTGCGGGTACTCCGGGCACTCCAAACCAGAACTTCTTTGCAAGTGGGGCACCCTTTAGAACTGTGCGTCCGGGGTGGGGGTCGGGACCCTTTAAGCGCAGCCCTCGGCTAGCCTGAGACAGCATCTCCACGCTCTAAGTCCTCCTCTGATGCCCTGCCGGCACTGCTTCCGGCCATCCTTAAGCCCTGTTCAGAGTCCACTCAATGTGGACTTGCTAGTTCGAATTAGCAAAACGCTAATTCGAACTAGTTTTTAGTTCTAGACGCGTTAGTTCGAATTAGCTTAGTTCGAATTAACTAATTCGTTGTAGTGTAGACGTACCCTTAGATACCAGGTGCTCGTCAGCGGTCCTCCTGTCTACTACATACACCAGTGTCTAGAGGGGTCTGGGCGAGTAGATTTTGTGTGCTCCAGTCCCAGCTGAGGGGGAGCTCAGAGCCTTGGGGGCAGATTCGGGCAAGCTGTGGGCCACAGCCAGCCCCTGGGCCTTCGGTTCCCCTTCCCTGCTATAGACAGCCATTTCTGAGTGCATTTTGGCTTTTCGGAGCTTCCTCTTCTGCAGGTACAAGTATTTTTCTACCATTGATTAACATTGGTGGAAATCCTGACCCCATTAAAGAAAAAAAAAAAAAAGAAGAAATAGGAAAGGGATCTATTTGAGGATGGATTGCAATCAATTTTTACTATGAACAATGGAATGTGCTGTCAGAAATTGCAACAAGTTTTGTAAAAACTTGCAAAAATCTTTGGATTTCTTGAATGCATAAATGCATGAAGTAGACAGTTTTGCATAGTCCTAATCAACAGTCCCTATATTTCACAGCTGCCAAATTAACTTTCATTTCAATGTCAAATTTTCTTATTGTATTATGGTATTATGTGCACAACAGAGTCAAGAAAAATTCACCGTTGCAGACTACTAGTCTTTCAAGACAGCTTAAATGTTTATAATACAGTATGCCAAACATATGAAGAGCACCTTGAGTATTCAGAAACAATTATGGCAATGATAACTGCAGAGGAAATGAAGCAAAATGTGCAAAATTTATCTTCATGTACAGTTTTCTACATAATAAAATGGCCTCAATTTATCTTAGTTCTTTTTCTGTTAGTCTGATTAGTTAACTGACTTCAGAAACAAAATATGTACTAACTGACAAATTGTTCTCTTTGGCTTTTGTGCAGTCCAAGAGTAAATATCAAACATTATACTTAATCACTTAACACAGCAGTTCTACAACTGAAGACATGAAATAAATTAATAAAAATTTTCCAGCAATTTGTAGAATTGGGGTTTATTTTCTATGCATTAAGTGAATAAATGAATATGAGTCCCTAAGTGGCACCATACTTACGACTCTGTTGAATTAAGCATATTTCACAGTTTTAAAGGAAACAACAAAAATGGACTTGCAGGATTAAGTATGACAGCATATAGAAACTGTAAAAATTAGCCCATTCAAGGCAGATCGCAGTAGCCTTAAGCATAAAGTACACATGACTGTTCAACCCTATGTCCTTTTCCCCTCTACCTTCATTAGCTTAAATCTCTTTGCTGCTGCTTCAGAATGTTTTGCCTAACTACTATCGCCATTTATGGGAAGAGTATCTTTGGGGACTCTTTACATAAGAGCACTAGTTGTATTTCTGAAGACCATGATTCAATCAAACCTTGGTTAGGACAAGAGAGAAAAAAAATTTGGTGCCTTCATCCTGTCCCCCTCTCCCTAGTATTTGTCTAAATCAGAAACCATCCACATAACGGAGCAGAAACATCAGTGTTTGCTCAAGAGAAAGATGAGACTAGAATTGCAGTGGCCAGGACTGCTGTGTTTTGGGAGCATCTGAATGGCGGCTACCAGCACAAAGTATGGGGCTAACTAATCAGATTTTCCCCTACTTTCTGGAATAATAAATTCACCTGCATAGTTTTTCACAAAAGAAAATAATATACCTATTGGATGGTGCCCGTGCTGACACTAGCTGAGAGTTAAAAGCCATTAGGGAGCTTAAGTGTCTGTCTGGGAAGGGGGGGGGGGGAAATGGGAGGGGTGTTTCCCAACTTGAGAGACGTGAAATAGATTTGGATTTCAGAAAGGGATGAAAACTGAATCCTTTTAAAGTGTCTCCATTTGCAACTCTAGCACTGGGATGCCTACATCAGTCTTCCCATTTGAAAATTGTGGCCTTATGTTTTAGTTTCTGCAATGTAGTTCTACCCTTTGTCATATTCTTTTTTTTTTATTGTAATACAGGTGCATTTTTCTAAACTGCAGGGGGGTGGGAACCCAGCACAATGCTGAGCTGGGGGGAAGGGACAGGAAATCTCACGTGCAGCCCAACTGGGCTGCCTAGGTTGGAGGGAGAGAAGCCAAGTGAGGCGACAGGGCAGGGGACTGTCCAGAGGTAGGAGGGAAGAAATGACCTTCTCTGGTCTGGCAAAATTCCTCATCCGAGACTAGTCAGGTCCTGAGGGTGCCAGATCAGGGTGGTCTAACCTGTATATCAGGACAGGGTTCCAATATTTTGCATGAGTAACCGGAAGCATAAAAGTGTGTGTTATGTGTGTCCACAATCAATATTCTTATTGGTAAACTGAACATGCAAATTATGCAAGTTCATTTTTGCATGTACACTCTTTAGGAAATTTGGTTTGACCTCCATTTTATCACCATCTGATATTTATATTTTCTCTTCAACAAAATGTGACTAAAAGAGGCTTAAAGGTGCGTCTGATTTGGAAACTAAGCAAGCTCATTTTTATTTGCTCATCCTTGATGTATCCAGATTTTTTGTGATCATACCCCTTATTAATAGTCTCTAGGATATTGCCCACAACTAAGTTTAAGCTTCCTATTTTGTAATTTCTGGTACTTTTGAACAATCTTTTAAAAAAGGGCTGTGGTTACATTTGTTTTCCTCCAATGCTTCAGTACATCCCTTTCTGTACAAGGAGCAGCTAAAAAAATCTGTAACTGTTGTAGGACTCTAAAGAATGTCCTGGAAGACTCTGAAGCTGTGTCTGTTCCCTAGTGATTTTGACTTACAAAAAGACATGTTCAGGTCTGATTGCACCTGCCTGTGGTTTTACAGCATCATCCTCTAAAAAATGGTTTCTGTTTTAGGTATCTTATCTCAACTCCCTCATGAGCACTCGAAACTCGTTTGACTTTTCAGCTATTTTCCAAGCCTGTGTTAATTTCCTTCCACTATATCTTACTTGTCCAATAGCTTCCCCTCTTGATCTCTTCTTTTATTATTTTCATTCACTTCCTGTGAAATTCTTCTGACATTTTTAGCTTCACTAATCTGCAGTTATAAAACCTGTCAGATTTGCCTCATAATCCTTTTATATTTTATTTCCTTATACAAGTGAAAAGCTCTCTCTCACCTTTAAATTGTGATTAAGAAGAAGTCATGACTATTAAAGAGGCAACGCAACCCAGAAGGCTCAGAAGATGAGGGTTCTATTCTTGGCTCTGCTATTTGACTTTGGGCAAGACATTTCACCTCCCTGCAACTCCTTCTCCTCCCACTCATTGTTGTTTTGACTATTTAGACTGAAAACACTTACGGTCGGGGACTGTCTCCCAGTAATTTTTTATACAGAGCCTAGCACAATCATAGAATCATAGAACTGGAAGAGACCTCAGAAGGTCATCAAGTCCAGCCCCCTGCTCTAGGCAGGACCAATTCCAACTAAATCAACCCGGCCAGGGCTTTGTCAAGCTGAGACGTAAACACCTCTAGGGATGGAGACGCCACTACTTCCCTAGGTAACCCATTCCAGTGCTTCACCACCCTCCTGGTGAAATAGTTTTTCCTAATATCCAACCTGGACCTCTCCCACCACAACTTGAGACCATTGCTCCTTGTTCTACCATCTGTCACTACTGAGAACAGCCTCTCTCCATCCTCTTTGGAACCTCCCTTCAGGAAATTGAAGGCTGCTATCAAATCCCCCCTCACTTTTCGCTTCTGCAGACTAAAGAGACCCAACTCCCTCAGCCTCTCCTCATAAGTCATATGCTCCAGCCCCCTAATCATTTTGGTTGCCCTCCGCTGGACCCTCTCCAATGCGTCCACATCCTTTTTGTAGTGGGGGGCCCAGAACTGGACACAATACTCCAGATGTGGCCTCACCAAAGCCGAATAAAGGGGAATAATGACATCTCTGGATCTGCTGGCAATGCGCCTCTTAATGCAACCTAATATGCCATTACTTCTTGGCTACAAGGGCACACTGTTAACTCATATCCAGCTTCTCATCCACTGTAACCCCTAGGTCCTTTTCTGCAGAACTACTACTTAACCGGTTGGTCCCCAGCTTGTAACTATGCTTGGGATTCTTCCGTCCCAAGTGCAGGACTCTACACTTGTCCTTGTTGAACCTCATCAGATTTCTTGTGGCCCAATCCTCCAATTTGTCTAAGTCGTTCTGGACCTTATCTCTGCCCTTAAGTGTATCTACCTCTCCCCCCAGCTTAGTGTCATCCGCAAACTTGCTGAGGGTGAAATCCATCCCCTCATCCAGATAATTAATAAAGATATTGAACAAAATCGGTCCTAGAACCGAACCTTGGGGCACTCCACTAGAAACCGACCGCCATCCTGACATCGAGCCATTGATCACTACCCACTGGGCCCGGCCTTCTAGCCATCTTTCTGTCCATCTTACCGTCTATTTATCCAATCCACATTCCCTTAACTTGCTGGCAAGAATATTGTGGGAGACCGTATCAAAGGCCTTGCTAAAGTCAAGGTATATCACATCCACTGACTTCCCTATGTCCACTGAGCCAGTTACCTCATCATAGAAGCTAATCAGATTGGTCAGGCACGACCTGCCCTTTGTGAATCCATGCTGACTATTCCTAATCACTTTCCTCTCATCCAAGTGCCTCAAAATGGATTCTTTATGGATCCCTTCCATGATTTTTCCAGGAACCGAGGTAAGACTGACCAGTCTATAGTTCCCTGGATCATCCTTCTTCCCTTTTTTGAAGATGGGCACTACATTTGCCTTTTTCCAATCATCCGGGATTTCTCCCGATCTCCACGACTTTTCAAAGATAATAGCCAAAGGCTCCTCAATGACATTTGCCAACTCCCTCAGTACCCTCGGATGCACTAAGTCCAGACCCATGGATTTATGTACGTTTAGCTTTTCTAAATAGTTCCTAACCTGTTCTTTACCCACCACGGGCTATCCATCTTCATCCCATCTTGCGTCACTTGGCGCAGAAGTCCAGGAGCCGACCTTGTCCATGAATACAGAGGCAAAGAAAGCATTGAGTACTTCAGCTTTCCCCACATCATCTGTCACTAGGTTACCTCCTTCATCCATTAGGGGCCGCACACCCTCTCTGATTACCTTCTTCTTGTTAACATGATTGCACCTTTTAAATATATTAGAGGGATAAATACCAGGGAGGGAGAGGAATGATTTAAGTTTAATACCAATGTGGACACAAGAACAAATGGATATAAGATGGCTAGTAGGAAGTTTAGACTTGAGATTAGACGAAGGTTTCTAACCATTAGAGGAGTGAGGTTCTGGAACGGCCTTCCAAGGGAAGTAGTGGGGGCAAAAGATCTATCTGGTTTCAAGATTAAACTAGATGGGTTTATGAAGAGGATGGTTTGATGAGATAACATGATCTTGGTAACTAATTGACCATTCATTATGAGTGGGAAATAGGTCGATGGAGGGATGATAGGAGTTACTATAGAGAACTTTCTGGGTGTCTGGCTGATGAGTCTTACCCACATGCTCAGGGTTTAGCTGATCGCCATATTTGGGGTCGGGAAGGAATTTTCCTCCAGGGTAGATTGGCAGAGGCCCTGGAGGTTTTTCGCCTTCCTCTGTAGCATGGGGTACAGATCACAGCTGGAGGATTCTCTGCATCTTGGGGTCTTCAAAGTATTTGAAGGCTTCAATATCTGAGATATAGGTGAGAGGATTATTCTAGGAGGGGTGGGTGAGATTTTGTGGCCTGCACTGTGCAGGGGGTCAGACTAGATGATCATAATGGTCCCTTCTGACCTTAAAGTCTATGAGTCTATGAACATGCCTGTAGAAACCTTTCTTGTTATCCTTCACATCCTTAGCCAGTCACAATTCCATTTGTGCTTTCGCCTTCCTGATAACCCCCCGGCATTCTCGAGTTATACCTTTAAACTCCTCCCTGGTCATTTGTCCATGTTTACACTTTTTGTAAGCTTCCTTTTTGTGCTTAAGTTCACCAAGGATTTTCCCTGTAAGCCAATCCGGTCTCCTACCATGTTTGCCTTTCTTGCTACGCGATGGGATGGTTTCTTTCTGTGCCTTCAATAAGGCTTCTTTAAAATACTGCCAGCTGTCCTGGACTCCTTTCCCCTTCATGTTAACATCCCAGAGGATTCTGCCCAAAAGATCTCTGAGGGAGTCAAAATCTGCTTTTTTGAAGTCCAAGGTTACTACTCTCTTTTCTTCCTTTGGTCAGGATCCTGAAATCTACCATCTGATGATCATTGCTTACTGTAACACAGGTTGTACCTCCCTAAACCTGGGCTTTCAGGTCTGGCAATGTCTGTGGTCCAGCAGGACTATGGATGTTCCTGGACCAGAGACCTCAAGAGCACGGAGGTCTGGCTGCACAGCCAGGTGCCCTGGAGCAGGCAGGTGTGGTGGAATGGCCAGGAGCTCTATGGCATGACCAGAAGCCCTGCAGCAGGGAGGGCTGGTAGTGCAGCCAGGAGCACCACAGTAAAGGCTGGCTGGCAGCACAGCCAGGAGCCCCATGGCAGGGGGTTCAGCCTTATGGCCAAGAGCTCTGTAGCAGGGGGCAGAGTCCAGAAAGCCCGGCCAGAGCCAGAAACACAGCTGGCTGTAGGCAGAGGCCGGGCAGAGCTAGAATCAGAGTTGGCAGTGGGGACAGGCAGCATGCTAGGGCCAATTTCAGGGCAAATACCCTCATTTGGGACCAGTCAGGTCCCAAGGGTGCCAGACCAGGGATGTCCAACCTGGACAAACAATTAATAATGAATGTTCCTCAGGTTAAACATCAGGGTTTTTTTTAACACAAATAAAATCATAAAACATGTATTGGTACTTTATGGTGCATCTCGTTGCATTTACATTTATCTCACCAGTAAGATCTATTTTAAAAAACACATGCAATATGGAGCACCCAGAGTCTGAAGAAAATCTGTTTACAAAAATACAAACCTAGGTGGACAATAATTGCCCTGTGAGCCCTATACATGGGAGCTATGTCTAGACTGCCCCCTTTTGCACAAAAAATATGCAAACAAAGCAAAGGGTGGAATATCACTGCACTTCATTTTCATAATTAATGAGGCTCCGTTTTTGTGCAAAAACCCCCTCTAGTGAAAGAGCCATTCTTCCTCTTTTTTTCAGGAAGAATGGCTCTTGCTCAAGAGGGGGGTTTTGCGCGAAGAGGAGCCGCGTAGACGGCTCCTTTTTGCGGAAAAGCCTCTTGCACAAAAAAAGAGCCTCATTAATTATGCAAATGAGACTCGGTGATATTCCACACTTTGCCTCATTTGCATACCTTTTGGTGCAAGAGGGGACAGTGTGGACATAGCCTTATTTGTATTTAGTAAGGGTTTTTTTCTACATGCATCATCTTCTTTATTTTTTTATTTATGTATTTTGAGGACTGAGTCTGTTGCCATGCAAGCAAATGGCGGGGTATTGCAGATTCAGCCTCACTGGTATTTTTTGCCTATGGGTGGACCTCTGTGCCCCACTAGAGTGAAGGCAGGCAGGGATCTGCCCAAGTGTTTTAAGTTATTGCACTGAGGCCTTACTGAAGGATTGAAAAGGGGGAAATGAGCTGGGAGTGTAAATATCTGTGAAAATATCATTTGGATGAAAAACAGAAGTAAATATTCCCCCCCCCCCTCCTTTTTCAAACCAGCTACTCCGGAAATTATGGGCTGTGGGATCACACTTTTACTCAAACCGAAATTGTTGTATTAACAGACAAATTTAACAAGATATGTTGGGACTAACACATCCAATATTTTCATAACTGGATGCCTAAAATTAGGCACTTTCATCCATATTCAGCTGAAACAGACATCAACAGGAGTTGCATAAGCTTAGCCATCTGGAAACAGGGCCACTTTTATTGAATGTCCTAAATACGGAGTCAGTTTCCTACATTTAAACCTGCATGTATTTGAAAATACGAGGCTTTTATTTGGGTGGTAGTCGATACTTATTCTACAAAGGTACCTACACAACCACCAGCATTTGAGCACCTCAAAATTGTTAATTGGATTTTATCTTCACAACCCTCCTATGAGCTATTATCTCCATTTTATAGACCAGAACGTGTTCAATTATGTAGCTTGCCCAATGTGACAAAGAGTGAGTGTGGCTTAGTTAGTAATTGCAGCACATTTCTCTATAACCTAGGTGAGTGCATAATCTATTAAACTATCTAAGCTGCCTTTGGGACTAAGAAGTTGAGTTTACTCAAGGACTTTATTGAATGAATAATCATGTAGCAAACAGGTGTCACTATGGTGAAGTGGTGTCACAGTGGTCTTCAAAAAATGATTATTAGAGTAGTGAAGCAAGGAATGATGGTTAGGACCCTATGAGCTGGGAGAACCAACTTCAAGTTCTTGCTCTTCCACAATGTTATGAGTGACCTTAGGTAAGTCACTTAATCTCTATATGCATCAGTTGCTTGTCTATAAGATAACACTTCCTTAATTCACAAGGGGAACAGGAAAAGTCTAGGGCTGTTTAAGAAATACATTTAAAAAAACAGGCTGAACAAAACAACCTACAAAAAAGCACGGTGATAGACTAAATAGGCCAAAGAAGCTATTATTACCTGCAGATATTTTGCTCTGTGAGGATGCCTCTATCAGGGGCCACTCTAATTGAATTATTTGACAACCTATGTGTACTTTCAACCAACCACCTACACTGTCTACTGGCCTTCTTTCAAAACAGCTGGACAATGAAAAGAGCATGGAATGTGATATCATTTGCGTTGAATTTGGTAAGTAATTGAAATTCTTTGGAACTATCAGACATAATGCCCATGAAAGCTCATGATACTATCTACATTTTCTGTTAGTCTCTAAGGATTCGTCTACACAGCAGGGCTAAAGTCCAATTAAGCTAGGCAACTTCAGCTAAGTCAATTGCATAGCTTAAGTTAAAATAGCCTATTTCGGCTTTTGGCGCTGTCTACATGGCCGGAAGTTCGTGGAAGAGCACTCTTTCTCCAAATTCCCTCACTCCTCATAAAATGAGGATTACAGGAGTTGGAGTAAGAAGTCCTCCAGCTTGCCATTATTTCAACATTATGTCAAAATAACTGCTTGTGGTGTAGCTGTGGACTTTGTCATTTTGGAATAACGCCTGTTATTCCAAAATAACACTGCTGTGTGGACATACCCTAAGGTGCTGCAGGACCATTTGCTTTTTTTTAAGTTTGTCCTAAGAACTGTGTAAGGTTAGTGTTAGAATACAGAGCCTAAGATATAAATGATAATAAAATGCTACCATCCTTAAAAGTTTTTCACAAATCTTTGAATGTTGGTCTTGTACCTGTAAGGATTTTTTTGAAATATATAAAACAGTAGGAAAGTGCTTTTTGGCAAACTATTATTTCTGTACTTTGGATGACATTTTTTCCACAATTGATATGTTGCATTTACATTTTTTAATGGAATAGTAGGTATGTGTCTTGATAATGATGTCAGATTCTCTCTTTGGTCATCCAAGCTCATGTTTAATAGACATCAGAATTCACAGAAATGTGCACATGCTATAATGCAATGGATTATCATAATAACTGAAATTATCAACATTAGAAGTTCGCTATATCTTTATAGCAGTGTTGCTGTCTACAGAAAAATGAAACAGAATGCAATCCAGTGGAGAAAAAGTACTTCTATTCTAATAGGTATTAATAGGATACCAGAAATGCTTACGAATAATGTGTTTAAGGTGCTCTTGGCTTCATCCAGTATGACAGATATCTGAAACAAAGTAATATTTCAGAAAGACTTTTTTTCCCTTCATAAACTTCCTGAAGACAGAGCCATATCCATTTTTCTTTAGAGTGTTCAATTAATCTGTAACTAGTTTTTCTACAGTTATACCATTTAATGTGAATTGGAACAAATGAGCAGTTCCCAAATTAGCTTTTCCAGCATTTTTGTGATCTCAAGACAAAAAAAAAAAAAAAAAAATGACTAAGCAGCAGAGTTTTTCCTTCTTCTTCCCAAGTGAAAACTGCTCTCTTTTCACTACTATATCTTTTGAACATTTTAAATCTTATTATATATAAATTTTCAAGATCTAGAAAGTCACTATTGAAATTCTGAAATTCATACTTTTTGATAACCTCCAGTAAATATGGTGTCAATAATGTATGTGATTTGACAGAGCAACATATTGATTACCTAGATGTTTTACTGACCCATGAATTGTACCGACTTCAACTATGATGGAATTCAGCTGTAACAAATCTAATCTGAACAACAATAAAAATAATTATGTAAGATAATTATGTAAGTTTTTTTTAAAGAGACAAAATAGCAGTAAGGCATCTCAGAGTAACAGAGTAAAGTTTAACTATAGTAAAGGATGATATTGATTAGATTACATTTTCTTCAGATTTTAAGTTTATGTCTTTGTCACACCAGTTAGAGAAGGCTTTGTTTTGTTTTAAAGGGCAGTTGAATATCTGCGGGTATTTTTAGATTTCCAAATATGAGGAGAGGAAAGCATATAAGCAGCTTGTTGAGAGTGGAGGAGAACAGTCAAACAAACTTAACTGAAAAACTTGATGGAATAGCCCATATGAGAGGGAGGTTGGCAGCAACATTGCAGCGTCAAACAAGATGAGGCTAAAGGAGTCAAGGGTGAAATTTCCCACAATATGGCTACCAGGCTGTTAGCATAGCACAGAACAGCCAGAAAAGATGCCAAAGAAGGCACCAGATGTTCACCTTAAACTTTATTATTTTACTTCATTTAAAAATAAATGAAATAATGGAATTCTCAGGAAAAGAGCTGATTTGGCAGCTCTGTAGACTGAAATCATCTACATGCAAAAGAGGCATTAAGAGAGCAAGACATTTTATACTCCCACTGCCAATTAACCCCCTTCATGCAGTTTGGAGCAACTGTTCTTCAGAGAGTGAGATGAGGGGATATATTATTTTCTACCCTTACTGACTCTTTGGTGTACCTGGTGAGAATGAATAACAGTACCACTCGGTGTCAGGTTTGGCTGGGTGTTTTAAGATGAGAACAATACACTCCAGTGGGTCTAAGCTATAACCCCCAATACATCCCACTGAGCTAAACAGAGTCTTTGGACAGCCATCAGATTTCAATTACCCAGTACGCTATTAAAGAAGATGAAATTTTAAGTGGACGAGTATGTAAAATAGGAATCGGCACAAACTGGGATTAATTCCTTCAAGTGGAGTCCTACAGAGAAAATGCACATTTCATTTTAAGTGACTGAGTAAATGAGAAAAGACAATAACAAAACAGGTGAAGTGCAGTTTTATTATTTTTATGAGAAATTCAATTTTCCTTTCATAAATAAATGCCTTGACAGAACATGTTTGAATAGCTCTAGTAACATGCCTCATGTGGGTAAAGCAGCATCCATGAAAATCATGAATTCACAAGTTGCACAGTGAATGAAGAACCGGCTGTGGACCCATAGACAGACAGGCATAGTTTTTTAAGTATGGATGGCCAGGTGACCATTTACAAGATTCATAGACTAAAATGCATAGCCAATGTTGTATCCTTATTGGTGATCATTTCTGTGAGAGATTTGCTTGCTAAAAGGTATAAAGGAGGAGCTCCTAAATTTGGAAAACAAATTTGACCGGATGCAAAGAAATACGAATTCTGTGTTCGTATTTTGCACCTCTCTAAGCACCACAACCTGGGTCATTCAGATAGGCTGTCAGATGTGCAGAGTCTATTTGATAGTAATCTGAAATGTATTCCTTCCAAAACATTAGATTCTTTCTGCATAGCAGCTGACTATCTTGCTGATATTCCACCAAGACTAATAATTAGTGTTTTTATATAGACTTTTACAGCTAACCTAATACTTTTTTTTCATTGTGGCAGTAATAAATGTTGAACAGATGGAGGAAATAGAAGTGCAGTCTAATTTTAGTTTTAGATTAGTATTTTCCAGAAATCTAGAATGTCTGGGATTTAATAACCCCGAAAATAATGACCAAATTCTTAAAATATGTCCCTGTGATGAAACAACTTTTTAAAACCTGGACAGATAAAATAATTCTCTACTTTTCTAAAGGATTCAAATGGAAAATTAAATTTAATCTCTCACCACAAATCATTTTCTTTTTCAAATCTTGCACTTCATGTCCCTGAAAACTTTGGCTTTAAATGTCAAGAGAATGAAAAGTCTCAACATTAATAGAGATACCGAAGACACGCATTTTAGGGGACCTCTAGCACAGTTAAAAAGGAATAATTATTTGCTAACTTTGCTTCACAGAGCATCCCATTTTCAGGAAGTTCCAAACAGACATACGGTAAGCAAAGATAAACTCTTTGACATGAATGCAAACACACTGAGACCAAACTAGTTGGACTTCACTCATGTATGAGTGGTCAATATTGACCTTTTTACACTATGTACAACGTATATCAACAAATATAGATGCATGTTCAGAAAGGAAAGCCTGAGGGCAATGTATAGAAATTTGTATGCAGTTGCTTGCCTAATATTGTACATAGAATTCACCAACGTCTGTGCACAAAGGTAACAGTGTAATGCCCTGTTGTAGATGGATCCCAGGACTCTCTAATTTCTATATTCCAAAAACATATATAGTACGATGTACCAAACTGAAAAGAAAAAAAATCCCTAGCCATAACATAATGGCATACTAGGAATACACTAAAAATGGAGAAAATTGCTGATATGAAAGAAATGTAAACCTGAACAAGAATTTTACAGTTATTGAATATACTGAGTAAGAACATCTGTCAAAATTAAAATATGTGCAATTACAATCCTGAAGATAAAAGTTTTTATATAAATAAGTTTGCCCTTTGTATCCATTATATATGTATTCTCCTATAAGTATAGAATTATTTTGAAACATAGTCTTAGAAACAATTAACTGATTATTTTCTTGTTAATTTGTCGATTAAAAATAAAACACAAATTAGTCATAGGCCTTCTTTTCACTCATTTGAACATTTTCATCTTATAATAAAATCCCAAGATGCAATTAATTGGTTAAACAGTTGGAGAAGTGGAGGGATGTTACTGTTTGATTTTACTTAATGCCAGAGTCAAATCGCATTTCCCAGTCTCTCTCAAAATATGCAATTGGTATAAATTTCCATTATTTATTTATTAGTACCTTCCAGCCACTTGGCCACTAATCTGTTTCTAGTATCCAGGCTCATTAGCCTCTGCCAATTTTAATGTTGGTGTATTTTAAGATGATAGTAGTCTGAATTTGAAATCCTAATGCAAGTGATAGATTAGCAAGTTCTATTACAGGACATTTAGAATTTGCCCATTGAAGGATTATAAATCCTCAAATTGTTAAAAAGGCACTGTATACCTCATCCCTTCATAGTGAAGTTTTCTCTTGCTATACATCCATTTGTACTCATCAAAAGCAGTGGTTTTACTAGATTGATAAAATATTTTCTTAACATAATGATTCTGTTACTAATGTTGAAACTCTCTTACAGTAATTATTTTATATGAAATATTTGCACTAAATAAAAAATCTTTGTGTTACATATTATGCAGCTGTATATTTCAGAATACCATGTCAAAAAATTCAAGTGAACAAAACTATCTTATCACTCATGGCAGATTTTCACTCACAGCGTAAGATAAAAAAGAAAAGGGGTTGCATTATAACTGTCTCGGGTTAGAGTCTACACTAACTCACTTTCCTTTATTAACACTTATTGCCAAGCTAACAGAATGAGTGCACTGTAAATAAATCAGAATAATGTGATTCTGATATCTGTCAAGCTTATTATGTTTTTCTAAATGAAGCTGGAACAACAGAAATGAAATATTAATTTGTGTTCCTTGTTGATTTTCTTCTTTGGAGGTTCAATTCATTTGCATTAAAATAAAATGGCAATTTAGATAAAATTGTCTACACGGTGCACTCCACATACAGTGTAACAGACATAGTTCCTATGGGTGCTCTGTATCAGCAGACAAGAAAAGATTTCCCCAAATAACACTCCATTCAGTACTGTTTCTCGGATTCTAACCAGCTGAAATATCTGTCCTGCTGTGAGCAATGCAAGAATTCTGGGGGGAAATAAGAGTGATGGGAGAGAGTAAGAGGGATGGTAAGTGTATAAATGAGATGGAAGAGTTATAAAGATTGGACTTCCTGTGGGGGAAGCTAAGAGTGTCACGTAAGTAATCCTTTCACTAAGCAAATACAGTGTTCTAAGTGACCAAGGCATATAGTATTCTTATCTGGTGCTAAAGGGGCTGTTGCGGGGCAAGCACTCACCCGCACGGTGCCTCCAGTTGGTCAGTCTGAGAATTAGCTCTCCAGCCCTGGAGCACCCCCTTCTTGCCCACAGTGCCCTTTCCTCCTAGTATTGTCCTAGGTCAGTGCCCCTGAACTCTAGGGCTATGTCTACACTGGCGGGTTATTGAGCAAGAAAGGCCGTTCTCCAGCAGAGCATCTACACTGTCCGCCCGCTCTTGCGCAAGAGCTATGGCACGACCTAGTAAGAGAGGGCTTCTTGCGCAAGAGCTACGCTCTTTGTTTACAAGTGTACGCCTTCTTGTGCAAGAACCCTTGCGCAAGAAGCTGCCAGTGTAGACATAGCCTAGGGGTCCTCCCTTTCCAAGGAATCCCCAATCCCTCTATACCCACCTTGCCTCAGTGATCCACTGCCAGTCGTCATCTAGGCCCTTAGTTCAGGGGCAAATTACAGTCTGAAATGGCCACTCATCACTGGCAATGGGATGTGGACCTGCTGCCTTCTATCCTGTCTATCACCCTGCAGCCTGGGAGTGAGGTCAGTCAGAGCTCTCCAGCCTTTCCCCAGCACTTCTCTGTCTCAGGAAGCCTCTAGTTTCCCTGGTAGCCAAGTTCATCCTGCTCCCCAGCTAAAGCAAGAGTGGGCACTCTCCTTCCCTCCAGGAACCCTTATTTATATGGCCCCAGCTTGGCCCTTGTTGGCTGTATCTGCCTCAGCTGCAGGCTCCACTCTCCCAGGTTTCTCCCAGGACTGGGTTTAACCTTACAGGGCCAGTGTGGGGCCAATGCCCCATAACAGGTGCTTATTTGCATAGTCACTGATTTAAGAAAGCATCTAATTGCATGCTTGAGCATGTGCTTAAATCATATCAATTTCAATGGGACTTCAATGTAAAAAGATCTAAAAGTGCTTTCATGGATATAGCTCCCATTAGTGTTAATTAGTGTCATATTCCTAAACCATCACACAGCAACATAAGATATATCCCCCAAAGATTTTCTGTCTCTAGCCTCCCTTTCGTAACTGGGTACTCAATGGATAGCATCTTCTGCTTTCTTTCTAACATATTCTACTTCCCTCCCTGCCCTCGTCAAACAAACGTATTTTTTGACTACATATGACTTACCTTTCAGGAAATAATGAACAAAAGTTGGCAACACAGATGTGTCAATTACAATGAGCCTTCACTGTAATAACTTCCTCCACAGTGAAAATGAAACTAATTCACAGGTTGTTTTTATTACTAAATGATGTAAATATTCTGAGAATAGAAGGTTAATTGTACTGCAGTCTTGTCCTTCAGATGGAACCTATGCAAATTAGTCCAAGTAATGTGTTTTAAATTATGCCTTCTTAGTTAAGCTTTCTTCCTTTGCTAAAATTCTGAGTCTACTGTGCCCTTTATTACCCTCACCAGAAAAGTGAAGTCGTGCACATGTATAGAATCCTTTAGCTTGGATGTGTTACTGATTTTACATTATATCTGTTTTCTACTATTCTACTTTGCAGGGATACCTTTAAAGAAAAGGTCTACTGTATCTAACAACTAAAGAGGCTTTGAGTGGAAAATAAAAAGATTGTGGCTTGAACTTAAATCCATGGCCATAAATCAGAAGTCTTATTAGGGAGAGTCAAGGTGGTGTCAATTTCCATTATCTAAAGATGCTTCTGAATGTCCAGATGCAGTGATATTTCCAGTTTCCTCAGCATTGCTTTTTATAATAAAAGAAATGTCATAGTTTTTTATATTGTCTCATTCTGACTTCTCTTGACAAGCAGGGCGACAGGTGAGAAACTAGTTAGAAACTCAGGCTATGCCTAGACTACAGGCTTCTTTTGAAAGAAGGTTTTCAAGAAGAGACCTTCCGAAAAAAACTTCTTCCGAAAGAGAGTATCTACATAGCCAAAGCGTTTTGAAAAAGCTATCACATTGAATGGACACTATCTTGCATTTAAGCTGTGATTACTATGGACGGAATGGCGCAGGGTGCTTGTGCTTTTTCTTCTTTCCTCCCACTTCCCCGTCCACACGTGATTTTTTCCAAAAGAGCTCTTTCAGAAAAAGGCTTCTTTCTCATAGAAAGAGTTTTACCAATGTCAGAAAAACCCCTCTGTTCTTTCAATTTTTTTTCAAAAGAACGCAATTGCTGTGTGGACATAACGAGTTTTTTCAGAAAAACAGCCATTTTTCCAAAAAAATTCTTCAGTGTAGATATACCCTCAGATATCAGCTCAACACAAACCAAGCCTGAAATCCTGCAATGAACTTTGAATGGTTGTAGGCATCTATTTTCATGGAGCTCTTTGCCAGAAAACAACCCCAGTCTCTCTTTCCCCCTGTAACTCATATGGAAGGAACCATAAGAATCATCAAGTCCAGTGCTCTGCATCCATGGCAGGAGAATCTCTAGACCATTCCTGACAGGTGTCTGTTTAACCTGCTCTTTAAAATCTGCATTGTTGGAGATTTTACAGCTTTCCAAGGCAATTTATTCCAGTGCTTAACTACTCTGATAATTAAAAAGTTTTTCCTAATATCCAACCTAAACCTCCCTTGCTGCAATTTAAGCCCATTGATACTTCTAGCCCCAGAAGTTAAGAAGAATATTTTTTTCTCCCTTCTCCTTGTAACAATCTTTCCGGTACTTGAAAGCTCTTATTGTGCCCCCTTTCAGTCTTCCCTTTTCCAGACTAAACAAACCCAGTTATTTCAATCATCCCTCATACATCATGAAACAGTATAATCAAAATGAAATGTTGGGTGATTTAAAATGCTGAAGAAATTTATACAGCTGTTTCTACAAAGCAGGACATTTTAGATCCAATTTTCAGGCTTAGCCGAATGCCTAATGCCCTGCTCTTGGGATACATTGCAGAAAGAGCACCCCTGAGGCTTAATTGAACCCCATTGAAATGAAGCAGAACACATTGCTGGATCAGGGCCTAAATGTGTCAAATGCTGGATAAAGGACATTGGACATAAACAAAGAGAGCACTTTTTATTTGAAGAGCGTGAAAAAACCCCACAGAGCCCTTTATCCAGAGAATATCCATAAAACAGCACCAGTAAAAATTAAATGGCATGCCACTCTAGAAAATATAAACTCTTCCCTTGTAAAAATACCAGACATTTTTCTGCCTCATATTTTGCTAATGTAAGTCTAAATTGTTTGTTTATAGGGTACCCCTATGTATCCTGAAGGCATCTAGGCGCCTAACAAAAAACAACTATAACCACAGATCAATAAAAAAGGCCACATGACCCTATAAATTTTGTACACAAAGAAAGAAGTCTGAAAAAAAAATCATCCAAACAAAGCAAGTGGTTCATAAATATAACAAGGAAACCAAAACTCTGAATTTCAGTCAACGTGCAATGACATAATAAAAGAGGTCATCTTCTCTTATTCCCTAGAGAAAAGTTGATATGCTTCCCTCTCAACTTCACAATATTACACCTTTGGACAATCAACTGTTCCAGCTATACTGAGATTTATGATCATAGGCAAGACATAGGCAGGGAGACCAGCCTTATAAACCCAGCCAACTCAGTAGTTAAACAGCAATTAGTGAGAAATGACTGACCCCTGACCTCTCATTAACCAAAAAGAATAACAACATAACATGCTTCGCTTGTACAGTGTCTTCCTTTCAAGGATTTCCAAATTAATTATGTGTATTAAAGAAGTGATAGACTTACAACAGTTCTTTGAGCTCGGTAGATAATTGAGGCTACTAAAATACAACAGGAATTTAAGGCCTTCATTTTTTTATCACTCATGCTAGGTTTTCAAACATATGTATGTATCTAAGATAGAAATCTAGTGGATTTATACAAACACTTAAGATAGGGTGGGCAATAAGTAGCCCACAGACCAGATGTGATTTGCCAGAGTGGGGCACTGGAAGCCTTATTTGCTGCCTGTCCATAAGTATGGCCATCTGAAGCTCCCATTGGCCTCGATTCACTGTTCTCAGCCACTGGGGGCTGCAGGAAGTGGCATCACGGGGCTACCACTTCCCATAGTTCCCATTGGCCAGGAAAGATGATTCACAGCCAATGAAAGCTGTAAGCTACCATAAATGCAGATGTGAAAGTAAATAAAGTTTCCAGTGGTCTGTCAAGGGCTTACCCTGATGAGCCACATCTGGCCCACGGGCCACTTATTGTCCACCCCAAACTAAGATGATTAGCCACCTCAATTCCCATAAACTTTCATGATCTGGAGAAGTTTCAGAATGTGGAGATATCCCAACTCAGCAGCCACTTTTGAACATTTGCCTGCACTTAGTTTGGTCAAGGCTGCACAGGCAGCCTACTACAGAATCAACTCTTCCTGGAATTTGACCATAAGGCTATCCTTTTTATCCAGAATCCAAGCAGAATGGTCTCAAATAAAAGAAAACAAAACAAAGTTCACTTTTTCATTTGCTAATGACATGTAAAAGTGAAAAGGAGCCCACCACGTGATAGAACTTCACCTCACCTATGATCTTTTGTATTCATGTGTTTAACACAGACAGTTCCAAAATATAGTAACAATATCATATGAAACAGCACTGATTCTCAAATGGAATTTCAAAGTAAATCTCAAATAACAAATTATTTTAGAAATACAAATTAGCAGTAATGATTATTGCAATATACATTATGCCTAAAAACAAGCAGATATTGGCTGATTTGAGCAGTATTCGTTTGGAAGTCTACTACTCCTCAAGTGTTACCAATGTACTGATGCCTGGGGAAAGTTTTATATTATGTGGACAGGTTAGGGCAAGAGCTGGAATTTGACATCCTTACTTACAATGAACTTATTATCAATATCAATTATCAATAGTGAATTATTCATTTTCAAATATAATTAACTAAAATCCTTCATTTTTAATTGGTTGCAGAATGTTGTCAACCAGGATCCTTGATACAGATATTTTGGCTCAGCTTGTTACTTTGCATAACTTGGCTTACAATAAACATATTATTTATAAGTTTTATATGTCTTTATCCTTGGATATCAATATTTGTAATAATAATTTATTATACCTGAATTTTGGCAATCATATTATAAAATTACAGTAATTTTCATATTCATATGTATTATTTTCAGCATTATTGCATAGTACATATTGCACAAAGTTTTATAATAGAACCTTTGGGCTTTCATTTGACATCCTTTTCTGTGTGATAAATACATTTTTAATTGGGGTTATTTACTTTGGTATCTTTCTTGTATTTAGCAAGTATAGAAAAAATCACTTGCTATCTTAATTATAAGTAGGCAGATGAAAGATGGATTCTAATTCTGGTGTCACTGAATTCATTAGGAGTTTTGCCATTGATTGCAATGGGAATTACATTTGACCAGTGTTCATGTTACCTGTATGTTTGACAGCATAACTTACACAGGCATTAATGGAAATTCAGCTACTGACAGTCTGTTTTTATATTTTCCCTTTTTTCCCACATAAATCACAACAGTAAAAGATTACAAAAAAAAAAAAAAAAAAAAGAAAAGGTATTTCTGGTCTATGAATCAGGCAATTAAAGAACTGTGGCAGTTACACAAGTTGCAATCAAAGCACCACAAGGTGTTATGTCCAAAGCTCAAACTAAACAGGCTCAGTGCTAGCCAAACCATGAACGTGAGATTTCCAAGAAAGCTCAGGAATTGCATGATATAGTGGGAAAAATTCTCCCCCGCTGAAGTCAGTGGGGATCTGGTCACTTACTTCAGTAGTGCCAGCAGCCTCCCCCTGGTGCTAGGTGTTACAGGGGGCACTGTACTGTCTGAGTCCCAAATGAACATTTGCTCAGGTTCAGATATAAGAAGTTTTCGCTGCTTTTGTTCAATAAAGGTTCCTAGGAATATATCATAAGAAATGCTGTCCAGGCTGAATTCCAACCTGAGGTACATCTACACCACAAAACTGACATACACACCAAAAAATAACATAGCCGTGAGTCTCAGAGCCCCAGTCAACTGACTCAACCTCCCAGAGCTCATCTTGTGGAGCTAAAAATAGCAGAGAGACCTTCAGACTTGGGCTGAAGCCCAGCATCTAAACCTGGCAGGGGGAGAGTGGGGAGTGTCTTGATGCTCAGACTCCAGTCTGAGGCTGAAGGTCAAAATGTTATTTTTAGCTTCGTAGTGCAAATCCCATGATGCCAAGTCAGTGAAGCCAGACTCCGAGACTCACTGCAGGGTTTTTTTTCCCCTCTTCCTTTTTGGCTGGGTAGGCATATCCTAGGGGATGCCTAAATTACTCTAGTATACATATGCACACACATTTACTTCCCTCTTTCAACTGGTGCATAATGTTATTGTGAATTGTTAGGACAAATCGATATTTAGCTGTTTTCAAAAAATCTTATGAAGCCTATTATTGATGAAAACTTTTCTTTTCATTTTATTTCTGTTTGGTTTTAACTATTCCCCTGCGCTTCAGGATTGTCACAAGACTGAGAAAATAAAAATGATTAGACCAAGCTGAATAAAGATGTAAGACTACTATATCCAGTTTCAGGTATTTTCAATAGATAAGTATGGCATAATAAATCATATGTGATTTTTAACATAGCAGGGTCACAAATCTCATCCCAGAGGTGGCAACATTCCAGCGGTTCATAGATTTTATTTACTGTTTTTTTTTTAAAATGCTGCAGGGATATTTTGGAAAGGAAGGTATTATAATATTACTATACTATGCTCTTAACTCTTCCCTTAAAGATGGAGATTAAATTAAAATATAAATTGGTGTCTGTGATTTTTCACAAGTACCCATGGGAGTTGGGCACCCTATTCCTGTTGACATCAAGAGATGAGTGCCTAAATCTTTTAGGCTGCTTTGCAAAGAAGCTGTTATTGCCTGTACATATAAAACTGAATGTATGCTAGGCAGCTGGTGTGTCCCTGTTTTTTAAAACTTGCTTTTTATCTTTTGTGCAAGGAGTATGAACTATAAGGCTTATCTATTTTTTCCCCACAGAGTGTTCCTGGCATCTAACATAAACCAAGTGCACATCACAAGAGCTATGTTGTTATACACACCAGAATACTCAAGACATTAAAAATGCATGTTTCTGATGCACATCCTTTTACACTGACCATTCTGATGGCATCTTTATCTCATGGTCAACTGTGATGTTCAGAATTAATTGTTGGTGAAGTTCCAATATTTGTAAGCATAACTTCATCTATGTTATGTAAATTGCCCCTTGTCAGAACTAGAAAATATATAAAATTAATGTGTGATACACAACAAAATTAAATTACTTAATATTGGATATTACAATTTTTCAAAGATTAAATATTGGTAGGTACACTCTGGAATTTCTTTTAGGGATGTTATTTTTCCCACACTTCCTTCTTAGTCTGTCTAAAATAGGATTTAGAGGTTTATAATAGAATTTAGATGGGTATAAAATCTTCATACATGCAGTCCTACTTTCACTGATTTATTGCATGAATTTCCTGTTGAATTTTTATGTGACACTTGATCTCCCCTCAGGGACTTGTTCAGTTCTGATTGGATAATGTAAATTTCCAATAGTGATTAAGCACAAATGAATATGAAATTGATTTATTATAATAAGTAAAATTGAGGCCTGATTGCTTTTCTTTTTTTAAACCAAGTGTGACAGATGAATGTTTCTATAATATTTTGCCAACAAAGAACAAAGAAAATTAAGAGTATATTTCTCAATTACGCACTGGAAATTAGATATGCAATATTGTTCCAAATTTGTTTGATTCCATGTACACATGAGAGTTGCTAGAATGATATAACACCAACATAATTACATCCTCGCAGAGAAGATATGTCCTATTAAACAATATTTTGCTAAATCTGAACTGATATTAATAATTTAATATTGTGAGCAGGTGACACTCTTTACCAAATACTTGTATGTAAAGCTTTATAGTGTAATACAGTAAAACTCCAAGGCTGTGTCTACATTGGCACCCTTTTCCGGAAATGCTTAAAACGGAACAGTTTTCCATTATAAGTATTTCCAGAAAAAGCACGTCTACATTGGCAGGATGCTTTTCCGGAAAAGCACTTTTCTGGAAAAGCGTCCGTGCCAATGTAGACGCGCTTTTCCGCAAAAAAGCCCCGATCGTCATTTTTGCGATCGGGGCTTTTTTGCCGAAAAGACTACTGGGCTGTCTACACTGGCCCTTTTCTGGAACAGTTTTTCCGGAAAAGGACTTTTGCCCGAACGGGAGCAGCATAGTTTTTCCGGAAAAACAATGACAATTTTACATTAGATCGTCATTGCTTTTCCGGAAAAGCAAGTGGCCAGTGTAGACAGCTTTCAAGTTATTCCGGAAAAGCGGCTGCTTTTCTGGAATAACTGGCCCAGTGTAGACACAGCCCAATAGTCCGGCATCCAATAGTCCGGCACTCCTAATAGTCCGGCATCAAAATGGCAAGAGCGTAGTGAGTGAGCTTCGGCAAAAAAAGAGTCACAAGCTAACAGAGGCAGCAGCTGAACTGAGCAAAAAGAGTAAAAAAGGCTTAAAAAAACTAAAACATTACAGTATACTGTATACAGTATGTACAATAAAAAGGGTTAAGAACACTTTATATACAGTATATAATGTATACAGTATATATATAACCCGCTTATAGTACCTCCTGCTAGTCCGGCATATTTGATAATCCGGCACCACCTAAATCCCATAGGTTCCGGATTATCGGAAGTCTAGTGTAGTAATACAAAACATGTTTTTGTATATGCAGTACCGCTGCCTGAAGAGAGATGTACTGATGGCAAACTTCTACAGTAAAGAAAAAAAAACTCCTACTCTGGGTTGGAATCTCATTGATATTATGCAGTTCAGTTCATCCAGAGAGCACTAGCCTTAAATTCACATTCTGAAAAGATTAAGGAAGTCTGTGGATGTCACCCAATAAAACTATCTCCAGGATATGGGCAAGGAATACATCTCTATAGTTATGAAATATCATCCCATGGTCAAGCTCCTTTCTACTGGATTTATATCTGACAGACCTGTAGACTAAAGTCTTCACATTTATCCACAGAATATGTAAAATGTGGGCATTTTTTCTATCTATGGAAGTGACATGGAAATTCATTAACCTGACCCAATCAGTCCTTGTCTTCACTGGGAAGGCTACCAAAATTACCTTTACTTCTGAACACATTAATATATTAAACAGTGCCAATTTTGGAGGGAGGGGGCCAGAGTTTTCTTCTTCAATGTAAGGCTTTTTCTTTTCAATATAAGGCTTCTCCACTGGTGTGGGAGGATGTTCATATTCAAAATTCCACTGCATGTGCTAAAAGAAACTGCTATATTTCTGACCACAGCCTCCTTGCTGTGGACAAAAGTCTAAAAAGATCTATGGCTTTATATACCTCAGAGCATCTCCCTTTACAAGTGTAAATGGTCTATGTAGATTTGCAAGTACATATCAGTGAAGATCCAGCATGTGAAATTGTATTTACACAGTAAGCACTGGTCTAAATAACTCCCCTTATTTCAAAAGAACAAGAGGAGCGTCCATGCTACCAAGCTTATATTTGGAAATAATAGTCTGGTTATTTCAAAATAGTAACTTCTGCTTTCCAAGAGGAATAATGCTTATTTTGAAATAGCAATATTGTGGATATGCCGCTGCTGCAATTTTGAAATAACTACTCCCAACAGTAATTCACAGTAATTACTCTCCAGTGCTTCTTGGGGCTCTCACTCGAGGTAGTAGGACCAAATTAATGAAGCCTGCCTTGGACTAATTTCCAGGCTTCCCTGTACAGTGGGCACACTATTTGATTTTATTATTTTGGAAGTTATTATTTTGAAATAAGTTATTTTAAAATAATTTCCTAGGGTATGTCTACACTGCATCCCTAGTTCGAACTAGGGATGCAAATGGAGACAATCGAAGTAGTTAATGAAGCGGGGATTTAAATATCCCGCGCTCCATTAACATGATCTCGCCAGCGCGCTAGTTCGAATCACAGCTGATTCGAACCAGGAAGTGCGCGCCGGGACGCGTTAGTTCGGACTAAAGCCCTTAGTCCGAACTAATGTTACTCCTCTAAAAAAAAGCAGCTTGCTTTTTCGAAAGTACTGTTTGTAGTCTAGATGCGCTTTTTCCAAAGAGGCTTTTTCGAAAGTATCTTTTGAAAAATTCTCTTTTGAAAGAGACTTGCAGTCTAGATGTAGCTTCCTTGAGTGAGCTAAATTTATCTCTGGTTTAATTCAATTGATTCCATATCCCTGATGGCCTATTGGTAGCTAAAAATAGTAAAGAGTATGTATCTTACATCATGTTGTACATATAATGAATCGGAAAATACCAGAAAGTACAGTAGATGGCATTTAAAAGTTATCATTTGTCAAGGTATTGAATGACTTAACAATCATAGTATTTCTATCCCCTATTTAGAATAAGAAATAATTGCATGGTATCTGTTTGTAAATGTTAATTTTAAAATGGCCAACTACTGTATTAGCATAATATTATGCTTTTTTGTAATAATATGGTACAGTCAATACTGTCATCTCTAAATATAAAAGATCTGGACTGAAAGAGATATGAGAACATAAGTTCAAAAAAGTCAGAATACAGCCCTTAATTTCCATGGCAGATTTTAAAAGAGTTTCAGATTCTTTTTAGAACATTCACCAAAGTTAGGCCAGAAGAAGTCAAAGTAATTTAGATCCAATCTCTTTTCAAAAATGAAATGAACAGAAGTTTTATTAAAAGGAAATGAAGAGGAAATTGAACTTTCATATTTCATGGTGCAATTGTGATGACAGAAAACAATATTCATCCACAGAAAGTTTAGAAGATAGTTATTTATATGTCTTTTTTCTGTTATTCAGCTACTCTGTGGGAGCTGTGTCAAAATAGAGGGCAAGTTATTTTTAAAAATATAATGGAGCTGTTGTAGAATTACCTTCTGGCTATCATTTATGATTTCTATACATTATTTAAAAAACATCTATGTTCAGAAATCAGTAACATTAATTGAGAGGTATCTCTGTAAACTGTGAGAGTTTTTCACAGCAGTTGAAGGTGAAGGTGAAGGTGAAGGTGAAGGCAAATGTTATCAGCATAAAAATAACATAGTGAAAAGTTGTGTGATAGGTTGATTGATAGTCAGTTCTATCACTGCGGCATTGTAACAGGATGGACTAGGCCCTGAGGCCCCCTGTTTGGGACCTTGTGGTCCTGCCACATCCCAGCGCATAAAAAGGCAATAGAGAGGCCCTCCTAGCAAGCTAAAGTGGCTGTAGGGGATTCAACCAATCAGGGGCCAGGAAGGCCATATAAAAGGAGTTGGAGATCAGAGCAGAAGTTAATCGCTGCATGCAGCTCAGAGTGAAGATGGGGTGACTGGCTCAATGTGGAGAGCTACGGCAAACAAGACAGAGCCCTGTCATAAGGACAAAGACTGGGTTCCCCCTCGAGCTTCCATTAGCCACTAGGAGAAGTGCCCTGGATACTGAGGTATCTCAGATGGGGAAATTGGACTATAGTGACCCAGTCAAAGATCTAGAACCATAAGGGCCCTGAGAAGGTGAAGAGGCTGTCTCCAGGAAGGACGCATAAGGGCACCGCTCTATTCCAGAATGGAAACAAATTGAGACACCTTAAAGAGGGCACCAAGGAAAGGCCTGTTGGGCTTGTACTCCAGAAGGAGTTTGTTTTATTTTGGCGCACAGATTGTGTGTGACTCGGCCCAAGGGCTGAGTCACTGAAAACCCTCCATAACCAGAGTGCAGGCAAATGCCCTCAGCCAAGGGGTTCTTGTGAGGAGTGCAAGCCAGGAATAGTGTTTATTCCTATACAGGAATATAAGTTACCAAGATGGAAACCTGGGATTGCAGAAGGTCCATAATGTAGGAGAGCGGTCACATTTCTATTATACACAATAGCCAGATAGGAAGGAGAATTTTTATATTCTCATGGGCTGCAGGGAAACAAGCTCAAGAGCAGTTTGCTCTATGTGACAGAGGAAGAAGCCTACTTGTATTTGCATCTGGCTCATAAATTGCACAGGTTGACTTTCCAATAAATTCCTAAATAGGGGGAGGCAATGCTTTGGATTATGACTCCTGCCCAGGTCTTTCACTAACATATACACAGCATAAGAATTATGGCAACTGGTTTGGTGTCTTAGGATTTTGGTGTCTTCCTCAGCATCACATGCATCTGGCTGATCACATGCTGCCCATATGCATATAGCAGGAGAGAAGTGTTTTGTTAGTGCCTTCCTTCAGAGGCTGCTAGCCTTATGAACTGGAAGCTCATGGAACAGTGTGATGACCAGCAGTGGCTCCAGAATTTCTGAATGCAGAAGGACACCTTCATGGAGCTTTGCCAGTATTTTGTTTCTGCCCTCACATGATGGGACACCCACATGCGACTCACCATCCCCCTCCAGAAGTGGGTTGCCATTGCCTTCTGGAAGCTTGCCACGCTGGACAGCTACCGCTCTGTTGGGAACCAGTTTAGTGCAGGGAGATTGACCATCATGATTGTGATCATGCAGATATGGCACTCTCATGCAATTGTCCCAGGAGTGTTTTGAACTGCTGGAATGGGATTCCCTAGGGAAGGCGGGGGGAGTGGTGGAGGTTGCCTCTCTGAAAGGGTTTTCAGTCTTGCCTTCATAAAGCCCTGCCTGGGGATGGAATAAGTCGGGGCTTGGTCGTGGTGTCTGTGTGGGGATTGGGCTTAGGATCTCCCGAGGGCCCTGGAAACATTGTGATTCTCTGTTTGTCTGCTTCTACAGGTAGTGAGGGCCATTGACATCATCCTGCTGTGCAGGCTCATCCTCCTGGCCAATGTGGAACCCATCATTGCCGGATTTGCCACCATGGGCTTTCCCAACTGTGGAGGGGCCATTGATGGCACCCACATCCCAATCCAGGCTTCTGACCACTGGGCATCTGAATACATCAACCGGAAGGGGAATTTTTGCCATGGTTTTGCAAGCCATTGTGGACCACCATGGCCGCTTCACGAACATCAGTGTCAGGTAGTCAGTGAAGGCGCATGACATCCATGTCTTCTGCAACTCCAGCCTCTAAGAGAAGATACATGCTGGAACTTTTTTCCCTGATGCACTGTTGGGACATGGACATGCTGATGTGCATCGTGGGGGATGCTGCCTACCCTCTTCTGATGAAGCCTTACACTGGATGCCTGGACCACAGCAAAGAACATTTCAATGCCAGGCTCAGCAGGGCCCGCATGATAGTGGAGGGTGCCTTCAGGTGTCTGAAAGGGAGGTTCTGTCGTCTCCTCACCCTTCTCAACTTTGGCGAGGGAAACATCCCCCAAGTGGTGGCAGCTGGTTATGTCCTGCACAATATATGTGGAAATAAGAGGGAGACATTCCTGCCAGGGTTGGGGGAAGAGGCTGAGCAGCTCACAAGTGCCTTTGAGCAGCTGTGCAGAGCTGCTGTCTGGCAGGCCCATCAAGGGTCTATGCGCATCTGACAGGCCCTGAGGTAGAGTTCCATACACACATCCCAGTGACACATTCTCCTGGGCCTCCTAACAAGGGGCCTATGCATTGCCCTGGTAGGCCTTTCCTCCCACACACTTCCCTTCCCAGCCTTCCCTCCCCCCCACCTTCTGTTGACACATTAAAGCAGACCTTTTGTTTTTGAACCAAGAAACACTATTTTTTATTTAACCAGGGATATCTGTAACTGGGGAAAGAACCTGAGAGGGGGAGGAGGGAGAAGACATGGGGAGGAGAGGTTCAGGGATTGTGCTGGGAGTGGTGCCTGCCTCAGCTGGTGCCACTACCTCATGTGCGGGGTCCTCTCTGGCCATGTGGGGCAGCTAGGAGGAGAAGCTGGAGGAGCAGGAGTTAGGGCTGGCGGTCCATGGCAGCAATGTAAGCCATGCACATGGCCTGGGCCTGCTGCAAGAGCTCCTGTCTGGTGGTACAGTGCAGCTCCATGTCCTTCTCCAAAGACCGCTGCAGGGCATGCAAGGCAGTGATATGCACCCACTCTAGGTCCTCTCCTGCTTGTCTGTGGAGGTTGCTCCCCTGGCCTTGTGAGGCTGGCAAGGGAGGTGTAGCAGGCACCTCACTTGCAGCTGGACCAGGTGTGAAGAACAAAGAGCTGGGCCATCATTCCAGGAAACAGGGTGCCTGAAGGCTAGCCCTCATCTCTGAGCTGACACCATAAGGTCTTGGGTCAGACTAAGGCAATGTATTTGGAGCTTCCCCCATGTCCCAGGGACATGCAGGTATGGAAAGGTGCCTACCAGGCAGGAAGCCTATGGGAGGGCAAGGAGTGATGGGGCAATTTGGCTTCCTTCCTTGTTCCCCTGTCGGCTGGAGGAGGGGGTAGGAGAGTGCCTGGAGGGTGGGGGTGTGAGCAGCTGACACCACTCTCCAGGGAGGATGCTGCTGGGGTCCCCTCCACTTATTCCTCTTCTCCCTCCTGTTAGTTTCCCCTGGCATGGGACACATGTCCTCCACCTCACCGTGCTGGCCCAGGAGCAGATGCTACCCTTAGAGTGCAAGTATGCCCGTGTACCATGTGTGGCACTACTCTGTGTGTGTCTGTGACCCCATCCTCCCTAGTGGTGGCCTGTGGAAGGAAGGTGTTCCATCACAGGGTTGAGAGTAAGGCAGGCCTCAATGTAGCTGTCTGCTCTGGACTGCCACTCCACAGGCAGCCATGTGCACAGGCTGCTGTGCAATCCCCAGGCTGAGAAGGCTGGGGGAGGTATGCGCAGTCCCTTGCCCCCCCCCCCCCCACACGTGTCTTCAGGGAAAGTAATGGAACTCACCTGATGGGTCTTCTCTGGCCTCATCTGAGCCCTGGGTGACATCTTGGAGGGGAGTATCGGCTCCACGGACAAGATGAGGTCCTGGCTTGCAGGCATTCTGTGTGTGATGGCCACATTCTCATTATGATCCTCATCGTCCTTCTCCACTGCCACGCCCTCTGGGAGGCTGATGACAAAAATTTTCAGGCTGGAGTCAATGACCTGACCCCCTCGCAGGATACCATCTTGTTGGGTGTAGAAGTGTCAGGTCTGGGGACCACTCTTGACCAGGAACTCCTTTCCCTAGCTTTGGAATAGGCCTGCCAAAGCTCCTTGACCTATATTTGCACCTAGTCCAGAGTGGGGCTGTGCCCCCTCTGGACCAGGCTGCTGTCCATGCGGCCATACACTTAAGCATTTAACCATCTGACATGGAGATCCTGGCTGTTTGACTGCTCCCTCCAGATCTCAGTGAGATCCAGGATCTCTGAGTCAGTCCACAATGGCACCCTCCTCTTTTGGGCCTGGGCCTGGGAGCTGGTTGCATATGGATTGGCAGCCATGGAGGCCTCAGATGGCATGTTGGGGTCCGTCATGGTAGAGGTAAGGCAGAGGAGAGCGCTGCTGTATGGTACAGGAATTGCAGGACTTGCTCTGTGCCGTAAGCCCTTTCCCCTGTGGCTTCATCTTTCAGGGCTGCAGCGGAAGGGAAACTATAGAGTTCTGATGAGTGTGGACAGAATGGCCAGCAGGGCACTTGTGGGAAGCACTGGAGGCCCCTTATTTCAAAATAGCCACAACTGCACTGTCTAAACATGCCCTATTTTGAAATAACAGTTTTGGAATAGGCATTATTCCTTGTAAAATGAGGGTTATGTATTTTGAAATAAGGTGCCCATTATTTCAAAATAATGTGCTTGTGTGCAGACATTCACTTTGTTATTTTGAAATAATACAAGGTATTTTCAAACAATAGTGCTGTGTCGACATGCCCTAATCACTGCATCACTGGAGAAAACAATAATGAAGCATTCAGTATAATCAATAGTCACCTTACTATTAGGTATACTTCTTGGACTTTGTTCTTAAGATTCTTACAGATAGAAATTTCTTAATTTTTTAATATTAGTTTTGAAAGAGATCACAAAATTTCTAAATACATGGAACAGTTTTAATGCCTTTGGGAAGTTAACATCCACCTGAATGAAATAGACATGTATTTCAGAGTTGTTCCACTTCATATGCTATATGACGGTTTATGGCACTTGATAGACAACACCGAATGAAACCAAAAAAAGGACTGGATTTTTGTATCAGTTTTAAAGTAATGAATATCCATTTATTTATCTATTGACAGAGAAAGAGAGACAGACGGACAGACAGACAGACAACCAAGAGAGATGCTATGTGAAAATGTTAGTATTGCTACAGATGGTTGTAGTTGAGTTAGCACCAATGAGAGCTATCAAACTGTTGGAAATCAAAGGAACCGCTCTCATGTGGATTTTTCTTATCAGACACTTGTTGAAATGAAGAAAAAAAACGATAGCTAAAACAAAGTAAGAGAACTAAAGTAATGCACAGACCTCTATAATCAGGACTATTTTGAGAACTCAGATCAAATTGAGAGGAAAAGCTGCTCTCCATTCCAATATCAGCTCTGATTATTTCCAAATACAGTAAAGTTTGGGATAAAATTAAAATACATTGCAAAGAACTTTATGGGGAGAGACTGTGAAGAACTTCAAAAAGATCTCACCAAACTGAGTGATTGGGCAACAAAATGGCAAATGAAATTTAATGTGGATAAATGTAAAGTAATACACATTGGAAAAAATATCCCCAACTATACATACAGTATGATGGGGGGCTAATTTGGCTATGACAAATCAAGAAAGAGATCTCGGAGTTATCAAAAAGCAAACAGGATGTTAGGAATTATTAAGAAAGGGATAGAAAATAAGACACAGAATATCTTACTGCCCCTGTATAAGACTATGACACGTCCACATCTTGAATACTGTGTACAGATGTGGTCTCCTCACCTCAAAAAAGATATTTTGGCCTTAAAAAGGGTTCAGAAAAGGGCAATTAATATGATTGGGGGTTTGGAACAGGTCCCATATGAAGAGAGGTTAAAGCGACTGGGACTTTTCAGTTTAGAAAAGAGGAGAGTGAGGGGGGATATGATAGAGGTATATAAAATCATGAGTGGTGTGGAGAGGGCTGATAAAGAAAAGTTGTTAGTTCCCATAATAGAAGAACTAGAGAACACCAAATGAAGTTAATGGGTAGCAGTTTTAAAACTAAAAAAAGAAAGTTCTTCACCCAGCGTGTAGTCAACCTGTGGAACTCCTTGCCAGAGGAGATTGTGAAGGCTAGGACTATAACAGAGTTTAAAGAGAAACTAGATACATTCATGGAGGTTAGGTCCATAAAGGCTATTAGTCAGGGGATAAAAATGGTGTCCCTGGCCTCTGTCAGAGGCTGGAGAAGGATGGCAGGAGACAAATCGCTTGATCATTGTCTTTGGTCCACCCCCTCTGGGGCACCTGGTGCTGGCCACTGTCGGTAGACAGGCTACTGGGCTAGATGGACCTTTGGTCTGACCCAGTACAGCTATTCTTATGTTCTTATGTTATGTAGCAATGAGTGTCAAAGTACTTGGATGCATCATAAATTATGGCTGTGTCTCTGCTGCTACATGACACTACTGTGTGCACAGCTCGATCACTATTTTATTAAGAAGAAAACCAGCTCACATTTAAAAAGAATCCTATCTTCATGAACTGTACAAGTTGTTTATCAAGTTCAGTTATTTAGTAACTAGATTTACTCAGCGTTGCTAGGGTTCTTAACTCAATCTTGTTTTTTTGTTGTTTTTTAAAGAAAATGAAAATGTTCATGCTTCATTTAAATCATTGCATGGAGGTGGAGCTGGGGATGAGGAGTTTGGTACGCAGGTTGCCCTGGAGACAGAGGACTACCCCAGCTCTCTCTTATAGCAACAGCTTGGGGTCAGATGAGAAGCACCTCTCCATGGCCACTGCAGCCCAGTAGGCACTGACAGGGGAGGGGTGCATGTCCCCCAACTGAGGCAGGTTCAGGTTCAGGTTCATCTGGCCCGTGTGCTCCTTAGCCAGAGTAAGGAATGCAGCAAAGTGTGCACTCTCTGATGAAGAAGAATAACCAGCAATACCCCTGTATGAATCAGGGAGAGGGGAGCTTCATTTCCCCCTGTTCTCTCTAAAGGGTGCCTGGGGTTGGGAGTATCAGAGCTGGGGCTGTCCTGAACAGGATGGGGTCATCCCCCCAGTCAGCCCCTTTCATCTGTCTGGTGATTCTGTCTCTTTTCTGTATAGTTTTATGAGAAGCAATCCCATTCCAGGAACATCCCATTTTCCTGGCACAACTAAACACTTACCTTGCTTTAGGTTTGATAAGAGGAAATTATATATCACATTTGGTAGTCTTAGATCTTACCATTTAGGAAGAGTTCTTGAACAAACAGACAGACAAAGTCTCTCACATATATACTAGATGCCTTTGCTTTGCATCTCTGAGAATTCTGCAATCACTACAAATTTACTAGAAGATACACTAAGGGCATGTTTTCACTTGCTGCACTGGAAATTGACATTCTGGCATTCAATTTAGCAGATCTAGTATAGACCCATAAATCAAACACTGAGGGGAGCTCCAGCTGGCACCTGTACTCTTTGAAGTCGTTGTGTTGATGCCGCCTAGCTTGGCTAAAGGTAAGCCGATTCCAGCTACGTATTCTACATAGCTGGAGTAGCGTACCTCAAGCTGACCTTCCAGGTCTAGTACAGACCTGACCTATGAGTTTTCAGAATAAAACCTCCAAATGTGTTGGCCTCTCCCTCCTGACTATATCCATGGAAAGTAGAGATGTGGGTGTTGTTATTATGATTTGGATATGGATGGGGTAAAGTTCAAGAATTTTTCAGCTATGTAAACATTTTCTTTCCATATTTTTAAATGAAGTTTGAGGTGGTTGACTGGGTCCTACAAATGTTTTGCATAGCTCTTCTTACCAGACCTTATAATCACATTTTAACATTACCTCCCTTGTAGTATTTAAAGGCCAACTGTGTGGTGAACACCTGTCCACTGAAATCTAAACTGAGATCAACTCACATTACAGCCACCACTTAACTCAGGGTCTGATCTAGCACTCTTACATTACACTGTATTGCAGTGACTGCTTTGAACTTAATAAAACACAAACATTCTCTCATTTTTTAAATAGAGTTTTGGATGGGAAATATTCTATTTCATGTTTCCCTTAGTGATGTGCTTAACAATTGCAACTGCACGCACATCTGAAATGCCAGGGATCCTTACACAATCTCATCTGCCCCGTAAAGCTTCCACAACACTTCAATGCAGTTGAAAGCAAAAATCAAAACATACAACAAAATAAATGAGGATCTAACCATTTAACTGTGTGGCATAAGGAGAATACATTCTTCTTATCTGTAATATGTAACATGAGAGAAATCTCAGTCATGCCTTTACCAATTGTATATGATGATGTTCCACCACTTTCCAGGGACTGGACTTTATATCACATATGTCCCTTATTAATCTTCTCTTTGCTTAGTAGTTTAAATAGGTGAAGTCGTGGCATCTTTGTGCTGTCATATATTTGAAGCGTTAGATGGAGTATTCCTGATTATTTTTTAAATTCTCTCAAGGACATTCTACATGATTTCATGTGACATTACATCCTTTCTTGAGCCGTTCTCAGTGAGAAATGGACTATGATAAATATTGATTTTTCTTCTTTGGTTTACTTGAAAAATTCATACCATCTTCTAGGTATTCAATTCTCTGTAAGCCAATGTGTAAACAGCTAAAATTGCAGAAAACAATTAAGGTATTAAAAAGAGGAGCTGTACTGGAGGTGATTATTTTGAGGACTGCATTGAAGAATTGAACAGCATTCCTTCCTGAGGGAAAAGAATGATGGAGGTGGAAGAAAAATTATTAGAGCTGAGCCAGTGGAGTACATGGGGGGAGGGGGAAGACAGTGAAGAAAATTGCTTTGAATAAAAAAGTGCCTTGAATTTGTAGATGGAAAAATATGAAGACCTATAAATCATTGTTTTAAAAATCTTCAAATGAGAGGAGGCTAGTTCTCACCTGAGAAGTGTTCACAACCATTTGATGGCACCTTTGTCGACATTCTCGGAAGAGATGCCAATGCCTGCATTAACAAGGAAAGTTAAATATACTTTCAAGTCACAATGGGATTTCCCCTTTCACCTTTAGCTCATACAGCCACTGTTGTGGCCAACCTATAGTTTCACAATGTGAAAAGTACTTTTCCGATTAAAAACTTTTCATCTCCATCCAGCCAAGCTTCTTACATATAAGCAGAAGTTAGTAAAACTGCCTTGGTGAAAAATTCATGTCCTCCATTTTCATGTGATCACCTTACACATGAGGTGAACGGGAGGGATTAACACCTATTACAAAATATGAGGGTTTTTTTTAAACTTCTGCCTAGCTTGATGTAAATTGCACTGTCACTAGGAGACATATAGATTTAACGGGATGAGGCCAGGCTACCATGAATTTTCCATTAAAGCACCAGCAGTTATTTCTATTCTAAACAATTGTAGTTGTTTGATCTCTAAAAATGTACAGTATTCAGCATTCCACAGTAATTCCCTTTTTATAAATCCTGTGACATTGTGGAGTGCCAATGTCTTCAGAAACATAGCATGTGTCCTCTCAGGGAGATATGAAGGACTAGCAAGAGATATTTTGGACAGATCCTTCATTATTTTTCTGTCTCATCTTTCCCTTCTTTGTGTTTTGTTTTTTGAGATAACACTCTAAATATCCTTTAAAAAATGAAGAGTTTAATCCATGCAGACACAAGTTGCAGAGTTTGCAGCGAGACTAAAACAACTGTTCCTAGACATGAACTACTGATCCATTTCAATGAATGCTAACTTAGATACCCATTATGATATTTTAAATGTGGGTACTGCTAAATTTTTCACTGTTCAACACCTGCGTTCCATGTGATACCATACAGGACTAACCAGAGAGATGCAGAAAATGTATAGATTAAGTCAAATGAATAAAAGAAATGGTGATTAATCACACTGTTAAACAGTAGTAGAATACCATTTGTTTGAATATTTTGTACATTAAAAAAAATATTAATTTTAATTACAACAAAGAATAAAAAGTGTGAAATGCTTACTTTTTTTACAGTACAAATACTTTTAATAAACAAGTATGCTTTTTTTCAATTTACTTAATATCAGTACTGTAGTGCAATCTCTCTTTCATGGTAATTGAAGTTAAAATATAGAAAAACTGGATTCAAAAACAAAATAATGTAAAATCATAGAGCTTGCAAGTCCCTTCAGTCCTATTTCTTGTTCAGTCAATTGCTCAGATAAACAAGTTTATTGATATTTGTTGGAGAAAATGCTGCTTGCTTCTTAGACTGCAATGTCGCCTAAAAGTGAGAATAGGGTTTTTTTGTGGCATTGTTGTAGCTGACATTGCAAGATATGTACATGCCAGATATGGTAAAGATTCGGGTGTCACTTCATGCTTCACCACCATTCCAGGGGACATGTGTCCATGCTGGTGGCTGGTTCTGCTCAATAACGATTCAAATCAGAGCAGACCAATGCATATTCATTTTTATGATCTGGGTCAGATGCTACACCTGCCAGGTTGTCTTTCTTTTTTGGTGCTTCAGGTTTTATAGTTTCCACGTCAGATTGTTGCTCATTTAAAACTCCTGAAAGCATACTCCACACCTCCTTCCTCTCATATGTTGGAAGGCACTTCAGATTCTTAAACCTTGGATCAAGTGCTATAAATATCTTTAGAAATTTCGCATTGATGCCTTCTTTGTGCTTTGTGAAATCTGCAGCAAAACTGTTCTTAAAATGAACAACATGTGCTAGGTCATTATCCAAGACTGCTATAACATAAAATATATGGCAGGATATGGAGCAATTCTCCCCCAAGGAATTCAGTCACAAATGTAACTGACACATTTATTTTTTTAATCAGAATCATCAACTTGGAAGCATGTCCTCTAGAATGTTGGCCAAAGCATGAAGAGGCATACATAAGCTTAGCATATCTGGCACACAAATACCTTGCAATGCTAGCTACAAAGGTGTCATGCAGATGCCTGTTCTCACTTTTTTGAGACATTTTAAATAAGAAGAGGCAGCATTATCTCCTGTAAATATACACAAACTTGTTTGTCTTGGGGTTGTCTAAACTGCACAGCTATTTCGGGATACCTCTGGTATCCCAAAATAGCACACCTGTTATTTTAAAAAATATTTCTAAATAATGGGCTGCTTGTGCAGATGCAGGGTAGCTATTTTGGCATCCCGGTAGCCCTCTTTCCACGAGGGTTAAGGGATGTCTCAAAATAGCACAATATTTCAAAATTTGGAGCTGGGTAGACATGCCAATTTTTAAAATAAGCTATTTTGCAATAGATTTGAAATAAGATATGCAATGTGCATAGTGCAAATTGCACATCTTATTTTGAGTTTAGGGTGCTATGTAGATGCACTGTGGGTGATTGGCTGAATAAGAAGTAGGACCGAGTGGACTTGTAGGCGCTGAAATTTTACATTTTTTGTTTAAGAGTGCATTATGTCACAAAAAAACAAAGAGATTGCACTTCAGAACTTGCATGAGGTAAACTAAAAAAATACTATTCTGTTTATCATTTTTATAGTGCAAATATTTGTAATAAAATGCCATATACTTTTATTTAAATTATACAATATAATATAAAGGAAAATGTTGAAAAACATCCAAAATGTTTGAAAGCATTTTAATTGGTATTCTATTGTTTAACAGTGAGATTAAATCTGATTAACCACAATTAATTTTTTAATTATGATTAATTTTTTAGTTAATTGCATGAATTAACTGAGAGTAAATAACTCTAAAATTAAGATCAGTAGGCCTTTAAAAAAAGATAATGGTATTTTAGGTAAGAACATACTTGGTTTATTTTGGGAGGGATGACAAGGGGAATTTCTCAGCTTTCAAAAGTTTGGAAAAATTGGCTTAAAGTTTTCAGAAAGAATGATACTATTTTTATAAGGAGACTGGACATGGTGATGATCTTAACATTACCTCCTTCATACTATGAACACCTGCATTTTGTTGCTTACCTATTTATTTTTTGTGTAGCAAGTTTGTTTCAATGCTGCCGTTATCAGAGTACAGAGAATTAATGTGCAGTGTAAGAGAAGAAACTCTTCCTGAAGAACAAAGAAATGGACAAAGAAGCTTTATGTGCAGCAATCAAGAACATTGACAAGATGCATTAGCAAACCAGAGAGATATCAGCTGGGCAAAATATATATGAAAGAGCAGAAATAAAGGTTATTTGTACCTGTGCAGTGATGTAATTTGGAATTCATTATATACAGTATATATATTTAAGTATTTTCAATAACTTTACAATTTTTCAGAAGGACAAATGATGCTATGGCCAACTTAGCTGCTATGTTAAAATTATTTTGTGATTCTCATCAAATTAAATAATTTCTGTGCCCCAAATGCATCCTTCAGAACAAAGATAGATCTTTAATGTAACTATGACCAATTCAGTGTTTTTTGGTAGACAAGAATTTGTTTTTAGAGTGAAACACACCAAAACAAGTAGAAAGAGGAAATCCAGTGGTTTTGATTAGTCTGCTCTTTTCATAACTCATTTTGCTGCTTGGTTAAACCACTGCAATTGTGAGCATACAGATCATTTGCACAGAAACCAAATGATGGGTCCAACTCAGTATGAAAAAAACACCCTCTACATTCACTGCTGGCAGTTGCTTTGATAGTTTCATGACTGTCCATGATAACCAGTTATCTCAGCATGCAGTTCAGTTTTTCATCATGGTCAATAACTCAACTTGAAATAAAAATATAGTCACAAAAAGCCTGCACAGGCAGCTAAATGACACTCCACCTCCTAATGCTCTGATATGTCTATTTCATTATACCTTGAAAAAGCAGAAACACATTTTCATAAACCTCTGCTACTTATTATTCTCAATGATGCATTTGGTAAAGTAGACCTTACTGAGAACATGTGAGTTCATTACAGGGGAAAAAGTAATTGCCAGAATTTACTGGAATACTTGGCTCCTTGGCAAGGTGTGTGTGTGGGGGGGGGGGGGGGGGACTCTGGAAGTGGTTGGGCCTCTGGCAGAAGTGGTGGGGCAGGCACCAGACCCTCGCCCATCACAACCACTGCTGCAGTGGTATCCAGGAGCCAGAGAATGATTTGAAGGGCTCAGAACTCTTGGCCACTGCTGGTGTGGTGATGGCAGCCAGGAGCCCTGGGTCATTTTAAATTGCTGGGCCCTACTGGAAGGGCTACCGACCAGGGGAAGCCAAATGGGCAGTGGCATTAAATTCCAGCCATGTCAGCACTTTAACCCAGTTGTGTATGGGCCAGTACATGTGGTTGGTTCTTAACAGTGCGCCGCAACAGCCCACTTTCACTTCTGATTCATTATCACTTACCTTATTGGGGCTACTAATATTGCTGTATTGAAACACATTATCTTTGATAAACATACAAAAACAGGTCTTCAGTGACAGTGCCTAAGGTTGTGTATAAAGGTACTGGAACAGAGGTCTTAAGTGAGAGTATAACAGTACCTTGAAGAACAAAGCTGCCAGATTTTAAGATTCCAAATCCTAAATATAAACAATAAAACAGAGTGCCCAGTTCAGAATTTGATGTTCTCCACTTGAAAGTTCACACATTAGAGCAAGGGAGGTCAGAAGTATCTAGGAGAATGGAACAATGATAAGGGCCAAAGTAAAGTACAAGTTAGAAACCTCTAATCCAGGATTCTCTGATCCAGCAACATTCGTGGTCCAGCATCATCAGGGATGCCACTCGTGCTATGGAGTTAGAGCATCCAGAGGGGAAAAACTGGTACAATAGGACCACAGTTGTTGCCAGAACAGAAAGCATGGCTGACAGGCTTAGGAAAGAGCCCTGAGGCCAATGGCTGGCAGCTGGGAGCAGTAGTTAGCTGCTGGACTTGGGGGCCAGACCTCAGCTAGGGCTGGCAGCAGGGAGCTGATGGCTGGGAGTGGAATGCAGCATCTGGGAGTAGGAAACCTAGCAGCCAGAGCCAGAGCTTGATGGGTTGGGCAAGGGGCTAGATCTCAGAGTCTGGGAGCAGTGGGCTGGTAGTTGGAAGCCACAGATCAGGAGCCTTGCAGAAGGGATCATAGCTGGAGGCCAGAAGTCAGAAGCAGAGGGCCAGTATTTACTTCCCACTAATCCAGCAAACTCCCTGGTTCAGGACTGGTCAAGTCCTGATGGTGCTGGACCAGGGAAGTATAGGACTCTTTCAAAGAGCAAACACATCTATTTGCTTAGTTTAAAAAGCCTCAGACATGATTAAGAAGTGGGACAGAATTCCTTGTGAGGCGATATTAGAAAAATTACATACAAGTTAACTAAAAAAATGACTAAAGGGTAATGGGATAACAATCAACAACCGTATGACAACTGTAACCACAGAGGAGGACAAGGACTTACAGCACAATAAAAGAAAATACACAGCTAGAAGATATGGAATGAAATTAAGGCAGTGAAATGTTAACATAAATATTAGGGGGAAATGTACAGATGGTAGGAAGAACTAAGCTATGAAATGATCGCCCAAAGCAATTGTTTGGAATATTTTAAAGTAGACTGAATGAGAAAGTAACAAATGTAAACTAGGTAAATCCTGAAGGGGTAGGAGGCAGACTAGATGGCCAAATATATCTTTTCCTTTTCTAGATGATAGTACCTTAGCATGGACCTGAGGTGGCAACAAGCATGCATTTAATTAACCTTAACCCCATAAATGAAGTAAATAGATTACTCACAGATGTGAAGTTATGCATATGCATATGTTCTTGAAGGATCAAGGCTATGTTTGCTATATAGGTAACTGTAATGATTGATTGGTTACTCATAATACTTTTGGTAGCTGTTAATGATCAATTAAAAATTCACTTCCAGTAAAAGTCAGTTCGAGTCACTGGATTGGGTTCACAAGGAATGGTTTGAGAACACTTGACCTTTAAGAGTATTCACTGAAAAAGTTCTATGGCAAGAATCCTCTTAGTTTTTATCTTCATTATCCTGGGGGTTCTGCTTTGGAAGAGAGGAATGTGTGTTCATTTATACAGACTTTCTGCAAAAAGAGAACTCAGAGACTATGTCTACACTGCAGAGCTTTTCTGGGATATCCCTGAAAAGCTCTGTCATGTCCAAGGAACACATCTGCTTTTCCAAAAAAAAAAATTAGGAAAAGCAGACACGTTTTTTCGGCATCCCTTCTACGAGGAAGAAGGGATGTTCCGAAAGAGGCTTTTCCCCTGACATTTGGCCCTGAAAAGTGGAAAAAGATACACAAATTGCCGTTCACAATTTTTCTGACTTTTCCCTGCAGTGTAGACATAGCCAGAATGTTACATCTACAAATGTAGTGCACTTGAACATCATTAATCTGGCAATCCTAAGAAACAGGATATGATGGATTAGAGACTTCACTGGGCCAGAGAAGGTGCTGAGAGGTCTAAGTGTGACAAGGATGGAGGTGGGATATTTAACCAGTGTCCCACTCCCTGGAGGCACATGTGGCTCCAAGTCCTGTGTCACTTCCAGGCGCCAGCCCCACATGACTAGGGAAGCATTGAGGAAAAGCTACAGGAGAAGTATGTTCTTATGCTGCTATTCCCTCAGCTGAAGGGAGGGAGAGCGGAAGCTTACATAGCCACTTTGTTGTCCATAGCACAGGTGTTCCCAGATTAAAGACACCCAGAGTATGGATGTTCAAGTATATCAGCTTCCTAAGGCTGGAATCTAGACAGAGATTTATATTAGCGTAGAAAAAATATTTAGAGATGCATAATGCACAGAGACTGAAGAAATCCATTCTGCTTGTGTTATTATTTATCTATTATTTATCTGTCTTCCAAATCAATATTAGAAACAGACTTCTGGTGTGACAAAACAGATATCTGTAGGATGGAAAGAAACTCATATTGAGTGTAATTATCTACCTCCTGAAGTTCTATTAGCGACAGTACTGAATGAATTTAAACAAACATATACATTATTCATTTAGGACATGATTGTGTATTCTTTGCTCCCTCAAATCTCTCAGCATAGTTAATCTTAATAATCTGATTTGTACCACAGCATCAATACTAACCAAAATCCTTATTGTCCCAGATTCTCTCTGTCCTAAGGTCTACTTTGCATTCAAAGCATCTCTAAAGCCTCCACAGCTAGCCATATGAGATTGTCCTCTATGCACTGTCTTCTATATTATATGGCCTGCACAGTTTTGTATATTTCTTGACTGCAAATGAGGATCTGGGTCAATGCTTCCTTGGAAGTGAAGATTAAACCCAACTTACCCATAGCAATATATATTATATAATGTTATGAGGAAGGGATGGTTGTAAAGAAAGAGCTGTAAGACAGACACAGGTTGAACCTTTCTAGTCCGGCACCGCAAGTCCTGACTGGTTCTGAACCAGAGAATTTTTTGGATCACGGTAGGTCAATATTGTCTAGTAGCATTAACAACATTTCCTCTGCTTACTGCTAGAGAACATTTAGGGGTAAATTAGAGCTAACAGCTCAGAACACTAACAGCTAGGACTGGTGGCTATAAACAAACATTTTGGGACCACAGGAAACTTGGCCACACCCATAGAAAGTGGATATCCAGCTAACTAAAATCATTTTAGATGACGGATGTTTCTGGACCAAAGAGTTCTGGACTAGAGAAGTTCAACCTATACTTCCATTTTGGCAGTAGCAAACAGCAACCATGTCATTGACTAGCAGTGTGCTCAGAGGAGGGGAGCTGCTATGACAAATTTTTTTTTTCAGCCCAAGGCAATAGGCCCTGCAAATCCTTCTAACATATTGTGGAAAGGGTTAACTCATTGATGATGATGATGATGATGATGATGTGTGTCTTTAATTGACATACTTTAAAGGAAGGAACCGATGAATATAGGATGTTCCACATTAATGTTTTAATTAGAGGCAGATATTGAAATTTTACCCCAAGCTTTATGAAGAAACAGTGTAGGCAAATATATGCTTCATACTCGGTAATTTGGCACACTAAAGTGCAGATCCAGAAGCGAGCACATGCAAAATTGACTGTACTCTTACTAATGCTGAGATCTGAAATTTAGGCTTTACCCTTGCGAGCTTAGTACAGCAGAAACCTGTCCCCTTACAGACCTAAAATTAACATGTGAGGTTCTGAAATCCCAAAGGGTAACATTCAAACAAATACAGTTTGCAGGAGGTAACAACTGGAATTCCAGGAGGTAAGACTATTACTGTTGGGGGAACTTAGCAGACTTTTGAACTAGGAAAATATAAACAGGCTTCTGTAGGAAGAGTAAAGAATCAGTAGAACTTGATTTCCTATTTCAAACTTGAGTCAGATATCAAATAATAGATATCAATGTAATTCTGTCAAGCTTCAACAAAAGTTTACCATGATACACAGATAAACATATATCTTCATACATTCCTTTGAGAAAGCAAATGAAAATGGGCCTATGCTGAATATTCATAGCCAAAGGTATGCTTTTGGAGGCAACCACCTGCATCAGCTACCAAGTGACAACAAAGTATTTGTAGTGGGAACAAACTCTTTGGTAGTTTGTTCCAAAATTTCATCCCTTGTCTTTAGGCACAGAACCATCTTATAGGCTTTGGAAAGTCAATAATTCATGCCAACATCTTTATTGGGAAAAAAAGCCTTTATCAGCAGATAAACAATCCAAAGGACTCTTCAGTGTTGGTCCATCAGTCAATCCTCAAGACAGAACTCCTTTCCACTAGCTGATTCTTGCACTCGCAGATGTGCATGCTCATAATGGCCATGCACTCTCTCTGCTTCCTGGCCTGAATACCAGTCTAGGTTTCTTGCCCTCCTAGGCAGCCTTTACTGAAATGGCATTTCCATCTTCCAGTGGGAGCAAAGTTATCAGCATAGGATTTTCTGTCAGCTCTGTAACCAGCCAGGAATCTGTGAGGGCTGTATGCCCTCTCTTTTCACCCTCTAAAAAACCTGGGCTGGTATAGAGGAGAACCCTTCACATCACTGATTTGTGAGGCTCCTTCTACAGGAATAAATATTCAATTCATCTGATGAAGTGGGTCTTGCCCATGATAGCTTATACTTTTGTATATTTTGCTTAGTCTCTGAGGGTATGTCTACACTACAGCATTATTTCAAAATAGTTAATTCGAAATAAATTATTTCAAAATAACACATCTACACACAAAATGCATTTCAAAATAGCATTTTCCTGTTTCGAAATAGTGCGTCCACACTGAGTGGACGCTGAATTGCATTTAAGGCCAGCTGGAACCAGGTCTGGCAGGGTATTAGGTCAGGAGTTACTTTGTGTGGCCTATGCTTAAAGGGACCCCCCAGGATTGCCAGTTCTCAGCTTTCACTGCTTGTTTGACTACCTCGATGACGGACAGCAAAACATTTTGTCTCTGCGTGCTCTGGTTGCCCTCACTCAGGATACCACAGCACTCTGCAACATGGAACCAGAGCTGCCCCTGGGTACTCTGGTGCTTTTCGTGGATGCGGTGCTGAGAGCCTGGCTGCATTTTCTGCAGGCTGCCATTCAGGAGCTCCATCGGGGGGGGAGGGGGTGTCAGTATCCAGGAGGTCCTGTGGGAGAGCTTCCACTCTGAGGAGCACTAAGAGCCTCCCTAGTCTGCCCCACTGGAGACTTGTTCCTCATTCCTCCCTCACGTCCTTCCACTTAACCCCTCTCTAACCCCCCTTTCTGATGTCAAATAAAATACATTTATTTTCATGAACACAAACTCTCTTTATTTAACAAAACCGGGTGGGGGGGATAAAACTCTGGTGAGACTGGGGAAAGGAGGCAGGAGAGGGGAAGAGAGAGAGTGGGAGAGGGGAGGGGGAAACCTGGGAGGAGGGAGCTGGAATTAATAATGTTATTTCAAGATTGCATGCTTATATGAATTCCTCACACTGCAGCTTTCACCACAACCACACTAACCAGATGAGAATTAGAAGTGAATCCCAAAATACCTCCCTTCAATTTTTGCTTACACCTTCAAGTAAAGAAAAAATCAACTACAACTTCAGTGAAAGCAGCATGGGTACAACAAAATGGCTAACGAAAGCTCCTTGAAGCAACAAATGTTAAATTATCATGACTTATCACTTCTGAGACTAACATTTTGCCCTGTTGCAGTGAATAGTTTTTGCAGCAGCTGCCAATTTATCTCCAATTTGTAGAGAAAGGATAAGAGATAAAATTTGAATCCATATCTAGTTTTCAGACAGTCTAACGTTTGAAACTGTTTCAGTCAGGTGGTTGGGTTCAGTCTACTGACCAGCTGCATCATTCAGGACAGGATTTGCTCTGGGTTCACAACAACATTCAGTTTCCTAGGGATGGAAGTTGATATTTGGATCTTGGCTCTTGTTTTGGGCCTATCTTATGATATGTCTCAGAGTTAAGAAGTACTGTAGCATTATGTAAACTCTACCACCTGTTTGGCTCTCAAACCACTTTGCTGTCTATAGTGGATGTAATAAATATTTCTGTATTCCTGTAGTACAAAAAATGGCTGAGGCAGTTGTACCCATTTGGCATTGGAACTGACTTGACTGTGATGTATGGCACACTTACAATTTATTTGCAGAGGCTATAAGGCAAATGTACTATACAAAAATAGTTCTTTAATGTAAAGCATTAAATTAAAAGCTTACCCTCGGGATTTTAAATTCCTGTAGAAGTAAATGGATGCCTGAGAGAACAACGGAAATGTTACCATTTCAAATATGTTGCTTCTTTTTATTTAACAGCAGATTTTTCCCTCTTTTACTTCAGGGTTATATATGCTGAAGACTGCCAAATGTTGACATGTCTTTAGGCATATTAGGACTGATTCTGATCTCATTTACTTTTGTGTAAATTATGAGTAATTTTACTGATGTCAATGGCATTATCTCAGGGTATATAATATCAGAATAATTAACTTCCATGGCAGGTATTTGTATAATCTCCCTTATCATAGAACGTGAGCACCATACAATCTTTAATGTATTTATCCTCACTACACCCTTGTGAGGTAGTGGAGAACTATAATCCCCATTTTACAGATGGGGAACTGAGGCACAGAGTAGCTGAGGGTACGTCTACACTACAGCGCTAGTTCGAACTAACTTAGTTCGAATTAGTTAATTCGAACTAACGCGTCTAGAACTAAAAACTAGTTCGAATTAGCATTTTGCTAATTCGAACTAGCAAGTCCACATTGAGTGGACTCTGAACAGGGCTTAAGGATGGCCGGAAGCAGTGCCGGCAGGGCATAAGAGGAGGACTTAGAGCAAGGAGATGCTGTCTCAGGCTAGCCGAGGGCTGCGCTTAAAGGGTCCCGACCCCCACCCCAGACACACAGTTCTAAGGGGTGCCCCGCTTGCAAAGAAGTTCTGGCTTGGAGTGCCCGGAGTACCCACACTGGGCACATCACACCACTCGGCCATCAGCCCGGCTGCACTTGCCGCAGGCTGCCATCTGGGGAGAGAGGCAATTGGGGGGCTGCAGGAGAGCTTCCACCCCCAGAAGCCCGCAGAGCCAGCCCATCGGGGGCTCGTACCCCATTCCTCCCTCACCTCCTTCCACTTACCCTTCCCTAGCCCCCCTTCTTATTGATGTACAAAATAAAGATAACGTTTCTTCCAACATTGACTCTGTCTTTATTGAACAAAACTGGGGGAGACTGGGAAAAGGAGGTGGGAGAGGGGAAGAGAAAGGCTGGGAGAAGGGAGGGCAACTAACATGATCAGGGGTTGGGAACAGGTCCCAGATGAAGAAAGGCTACAGAGACTGGGACTTGTTCAGCTTAGAAAAGAGGAGACGGAGGGGGGACAGGATAGAGGTCTCTAAAAGCAGGGGTTTGGTGGAGACGGCGCATTCAGAAAACTTCTTCCTGAGTTCCCATAAAGAAGGACTAGAGGACACCAAAGGAAAGGAATGGGTAGCAGGCTTGAAACTAGTAAGAGAAAGTTGTTGTTCACAAAGCAAATAGTTAACCTGCGGAACTCCTTGCTGCAGGAGGCTGTGAAGGCTACAACTAGAACAGAGTTTAAAGGGAAGTGAGATCAAGTCATGGAGGTTGGGTCCATGGAGTGGTCTTAGCCAGGGGGTAGGAGTGGTGTCCCTGCCCAAAGTTTGTGGAAGGCTGGAGAGGGATGGCACGAGACAAATGGCTTGGTCACTGTCTTCGGTCCATCCCCTCCAGGGTCCCTAGGGTTGGCCGCTGTCAGCAGACAGGCTACTGGGCTAGATGGACCTTTGGTCTAACCCAGGACGGTCATTGTAAGCTCAGGACTCAGGGTCGGGGGTCTCAGTGGACCCCCTTGATTTTCATGCACACCTGCTCCTGGGTGGCCAGGCTGGCAGCTCTCCTGCCCTAGACGGCCACTTTCCTGTGCCTAGTGCGGAGATCGTGGACAAGGTCCACGATGTCCGCACTAGCCCAGGAAGGTGCCCGCCTCTCGCGGTCCAGGGCAAGCTCCCGGGAGCCGCCAGCTTGGTCCCGGGAAGAGGGGGAGGGCTGGGGGACATCGGGTGGGTGGCTCTGTGCTGTGCCAGGTGCAGGGTCTGCTGGCTGGGTGCTGGCAGGCTTGCACCTGGCACGGGCACCATAGCCAGCCCGTGCCCCTTTAAGGGGTCCGGGGCCGGGAGGGGGGCATAGAGTTTCCCTGGTATTGGCCAGAGTGGCCACCAGGGAAACCTGGGGAGGGCTAGCCTCCCACTAGTTCGAATTAAGGGGCTACACACCCCTTAATTCGAACTAGCTAGTTCGAACTAGGCTTAATCCTCGTAAAATGAGGTTTACCTAGTTCGAACTAAGCGCTCCGCTAGTTCGATTCAAATTTGAACTAGCGGAGCGCTAGTGTAGCGCCTATTAAAGTTAGTTCGAACTAACATCCGTTAGTTCGAACTAACTTTGTAGTGTAGACATACCCTTAGTGACTTGTCAAAGGACATGCAGTAAGCCTTTGTCAGAACAGAAACTGGAAGCTAAATCTCCTAAATCCTAGGCTAATGCCTGAACCACTAAAAAATATTTCTCAACTCAGATAGTAGGTTATAAGGATGTTGCATATGAGTCTAAGACACAGCTAGTAGAGTTGAGATATTTCAGTCCATGGACCACAACAAAAAAATATGCAAGCCTCCCACCTCATTTAGGGTCCTGAAGGTCTGTTTCAGTCTTGAACTACAGTATCAGATATTCCATACCAGGGGTGGGAAATAAGCAGTCTATGATCTGGACATGGTTCACCCAGGATTAGCTGCTGATAGGCCATTGGTGTTTGATTTACCTGCCCATCCATAGGTATGTGTTGTGGAGCTGGGCCCCTCGATGGTCCAGAAACCCCAAAGTCAGAGTCCGTGCCCACTATCATCAGGGCAAATATGGCCTGTAGACCAGTTCCCTTCAAATGTCCCTCTACCAGGGTACCTACGGCCTTCTGGCTTCATTCAAAAAACAGTCCCTTCTATCAGGTTATGTACGGCCTTGCAGGCTTAGTCCCAAAGTATGGTTCCCTCTATTAGGGTAATATGGTCTTACAAGCCTAGTCCCAAAGTACAGTTCCCCCTAGCAGAGTATATACATCCCTGCAGTCCTAGTCCCGAACAGTTTCCCCTATTAGGGTAAATGCGGCCCTGCAGGCCTAGTCACAAATACACTCCCCCTCTCTCAGGATCACAATGGCTTAGCGGCCTAGTCCTAAAATAAGCCTCCCAGAATGCTAGGGAGCTGGATTGTTCTGGAGTGAGGAGGTAGGGGGACCCGGGCCCTCCCACTCCACCGGGTCCCAGCACAGGGCCTTGTTGGCAGTGGAGAGTTTCACTGCCTGCTCAGAGGGGATTCCTGCCAAAGCGTGCTGAGCTCCCGGAGGACAATTCTCTGCCCTGGGCTACTTCCTACCATTCCCGGTGTGTTGTTCAGCTCTCGGGGTATTGCTCAGTGGGTCGGACCATCGTAGATGTCTTCCCTGGCCAGGGCTGTGGCTGCTGCTGCCGGGGTGGCTGCTGCTGCCGGGGTGGCTGCTCCTGGGGTGGTGGTGGCTGCTGCTGCTGCAGGAGCTGCTCAGGAGCTCTGGCATGAGCTCCTTCCCCTCTGGCGGTCAGACAAGACTAAATGACTCCCTGGGCTTTTATACCTGGCCACTTTTGTGCGTGTGCCCAGCAGGGTTGTAGAAGTGGGGGTTTCCCAAGTGTCAATTCACAAACCCAAAGGAAGTTCCGAATGCTCTGCTGGTGGCATTACCCGAAGTGGGGGTTCCCTTTGAACCGATCGGCTTGGACTTGGTGGGACCCTTAGAAAAGGTAAGCTTGGGATGTCAATACATCCTCATCATGGTAGACTACGTATCCCAAAGCCATGCCATTAAGGAATACCATCGCTTCCACCATAGCGTCCAACTTCTAAAGCTGTTCTCCCATGTTGGGATTCCGAAAGAGATCTTAACGGAGCAGGGAACCAATGTGTCCTCTAGATTAATGGCCGAGCTCTGCCGGCTACTAAATATCTGTACCCTCAGGACCTCCATGTTCTACCCTCAGACAGATGGATTGATAGAGCATTTTAACCAGATGTTAAAATCGATGATCCAGGAGTTTGTGAAGGAAGACCCCCACAACAGGGACAAGCTTCTCCTGGCCTTACTGTTTGCAGTATGGGAGGTGCCCCAAGCATTCCACGGGCTTTTCCCCATTCAAACTCCTTTATGGACAGCAACTGCAGGGGATATTATACCTTTTGAAACAGAACTGGGAGGAGCAGGAGCACTGACCCCTAAATATTGCAGCTCAGGGGGCACTTGAAAAAGATGGGATAATTTGCCCAATCTAACCTCTGAAGAAGAAAATCAGATATTTCAAAGTGAAAAACACTAGGATTTTTAATTTAATAATGAATCTTTCTTTATATATTATAAAAGAATGACACTGGACACAAACACTTATCCTTCAAAACAGCAAAGAAGAGTAAGATTAAACTATAATAGTAGAATATGCTTACACTCTGCTTAAACTGTTAGATTTGCCAAATGCATTCTCATCATCACCAAATGCCTATAGATTTTATGCTCCCCTTATTCATGTTATAAACATCATAGAGGTTGAATGCCATAGGCTTGTGATTTCAGCCAACAGTAGAGTTTAAAAAAAAAAAAAAAAAAAAAGCAAGGAAATAGATAGCACAGGAAACTATGGATAAAAACACCAGCTCTCTGTCTTACAACATTTATCATCAAGCAGTACTAAAGTACTAGAAATAAGATTCTGAAGCTAACCTGACCAGCAAATATCACATTACCCATAGGTACCAGTAAAGTAGCTGCATATCTCTAGGCAACCTAAAACAACATGTAGAAGCAGTGTTTTCTGAAATTCTGCCTCCTGAACTGAACTAGATGAGAAATATATTTTGTTCCTAAGAAAAACTGAATAAAAAAGTGTTTTAAGTTTTCATCAAGTAACAAACAACTGGAGACATTTTAATTTTCAATTTTTTTGAGGAAAAAACCTGAAATTTTTGTTGGATTGAACATTTCTCATGACAATTTTCCATTTTGATATAAAAGTCATTTTTCGCTCTCCCACCACCCAAAAAGTTTCAAATTAAAAATTTCTACCATGCGTACTCCTCAATAATTTGCTTTTAGGCATTTTTCAGTGCTGTTGCTACTAGTTAAAGTGTTTGATGATGCAATGTTTTCTCACCACTGCTTATGAAATTAGAAAAATATCTTAGGCTACGTCTACACTACAATATTCACTGGAAGAGGCAATGCAAATGAAGCATGGATTAGCATTTTCTCGCATTTCATTTCCATAATCTCTTCTGATCTGTTTTCGCGCAATGGGATTTTGCACAAAAATAAGCAGTGTGGACGTTTCCTTTTTGTGCAAACCCCCCCCCCCCCCCCCTTGGTACAAGATCCTTATGCCTCAAAAAAAGGAGGAATAACAAAATAACGGAATGGCTATGTAGACACTCACATTGTTATTTTGAAATAATACTAGTTGTCTCAAAATAACAGTGCAGTGTAGATGCACCCTATTTGGGATCAGGAAGTAATTTTCCTGTGGGTCAGGTTTTCTTCTGGGTCAGATCCTGATGTTCCTCTGCAGCATAAGTTGTTTGCTGGTTTAAACTAGTGTAAATCGTGGCTTTTCTGTGATCTGAAGTCTTTAATTCATGGTTTGAATATTTAAATATCTCAAAGAAAGGTTCAGGGTTAATCAGAGCTTATACGAGTAGATGGGCTGAGATTATGAGGCTTACAATGAGCAGGAGGTCAGACTAGATGATCATGATGATCCCTTCTGACCTTAAAGTGTGAGTCTAGGAGAAATATCTAATCACTATAGCACACCTTCACTGATCATTCTCCTCCAGGTCTCACTGAAGATGAGCATTACAACACTGAAGATATGTCCCCAAATATAATTACTTCTGAGAAATTTTAGAATTTGGCGTATAAAATAAACAAACAAAAAGGAGATTTGACATAGTAATGAAAAAAGATTGAATTGCCGCTATGGTGCTTGAAATATTCTGTTGATACCATCATTTTTGAGTTTCATTAGGATTTTTGCCTATAGAATACTCAATACAGAACACAGAAATTCATCGCAGTTATTTTACCTCATCATTCTTTCTTGACTGCAAGCAATAGCATTTAATATTAACATTAGACAAGCAATCTAATTAATGTAAAATACCATATAATGTATAATGCTGTTATATAATGGTATCACTACAGGAAACTCATTTTGCATCCATATGTTTAAAAAAATAATTTTGAGATCTTTTCTTTAGAAGGTTAAAAAAAAACCCTCACAGGTATCCCACTGCTGACTGATCGTCTATGTACAAATAGTACATATATGGATAATTAATTCTGTTTTTTTCCTCCATAATCAGGGTTCTGAGTGGAGATGCTCAGCCAGAGGAAAGTACAGGCTGAACGTCTCTAGTCTTGCATCCTTGGGACCTGACCGATGCCGAACCAGAGAATTTTCTGAGTGGTGAGCAGTATTACCAACACTTTCATTGCTTATTTGCAGGGCCGGCTCACAACATTTTGGCGCCTGAAGGAGGGAGCTCAAATGACACACTATGCCCCCCTCGCTTAGGCCAAAACTTTGAAAGTTCTCTTGAGCCCTCCTTCCTCCAGCACAGCACTCTACCATCTTCATCTAGAGCAGAGAGAATACATATGCACAGCAGCAGACACAATTTTCTACACTCTGGGTCCTAGTGGCACCCCTCCTCCCCCACAGTCTGACACCTGAGACGGCCACCTCAATTTGCCTCATGGTAGGGCCGGCCCTGCTTATTTGGCTTTTAGAAGACATTTAGGAGTGAATTAGAGCTAAATAAAAACACAGAACACTGATAGTTAAAACTGATGGCTCTAAACAAACTTCATGGGACTGTGGGAAAATTGACCACACTCATGATAAGTGGACATCCAGACAACTAAAATCATGCTGGACCAGAAAATGCTGGACTAGAAAGTTTCAACCTGTAACATGCTTCTTTTTGGTTAGGTTTCTACCAAAATACAGAGGTATAAGGCTGTGAGAAGCATCTTACTTATCTCTACCACCACTGACATAACAACGACAGCTACAAAGATCCTGGATGTCAGGAGAGCGTGTTTTACACCCTGAATATTATTTTCATTTTACTGCTTGGCTGTTTCCCTCACCCTCCTTCTGCCCTTTATAGTCATAACACCTCGAGTTCCAGATTTCCTTGCCTCTAAGCAACATTTTCTCTCTTCTCACCTCTCAATCTCTCTTTTCATCTCTACGGGACCATAATAAATACAAAGGAATTAATACAGATGCTTTTCCTTTTTACATTGTACATTATTTGGGGAAAGCACTATGTCTTCCCACAGGGCTTATAGGTCACTTAATAGCGTGGGGCTAAATTAGAACATGGACTTTTGAGCATTTTCTGATTGAATCTTCTTGTCCCAGCACACTCAGGACCTGACCAGCCCTGAACCTGGGACTTTGCTGGACCAGAGAAGGTCAATGCTGACCCAGTGCTCCACTTTACCCTGCTGTCCCACTTTCCCCCAGCTGCTGGGTGTCTGTGTCTCTGCTGCTGCGGGGGGATCTGCAATAGATCTTTTGCCCACAATCCTGTGAAAAAGTGGACACTTAACTAGGTGATGGTCCCTTTGATCCCATTGACATCTGGAGGAGGCATCGACTAGCCTTTTGTGTCTGGAGAACTTGTTTGTGACTTGTCAGAACATATCCCAGTAATACAATGTTGCGACATATATCTTACATGGACAATCATCAGGAAACCATGAATTTACATATGACAACTTACACAATATGCATTGTCCAACATCTAATAATCAGTGCATGAAAGATGAAAGTAAGGGTACAGACTATCACAGAATTATTCTTTTAGAGCACTGCTTAGTGTCTCTTGCTGTTATATTTGAAATCTTTTACAATAAAAAGATCATCAGTTTCCCCAGATTTCGAATCTTTTCAAAAATACTCTTTGTGGACTGAGAACATTTGAGAAGACTTGCGAAGTTTCTAGGGGGAGACAGGTCCCCAGCCCCTCCTACAGCTCCCGTCCCCATCACAGGGAGGGGAGGAGGAGCATCACACCAAGTGCGCACCTTCCTTCCCCATGGGGAGGAGAAGAGCACACGTGCACCCTAGCACTCCTGGAGCAGCAGGTATGGAAGAGGATGCATGGGCCCAACTTCCCAACCCACCCCCAAGAGCAGCAGGGAGAGAGGAGGCCCTGAGGCCTCAGCCAGCCTAAACCTTCCCAGCCCCAGGAGCATTGGGGAAGGAGGCGGCCCCGCTCCCAGGAACAGTGGGTAAGGAGGAGGCACATGTATGTCTATTGTCACAAAGGGAAACGTAATGCCTGTAATAAATAATAAGTCCCCCAAATCCCTGAACTCTGGGTAAATCAGGGTCTCAATTTTGCCTCGTTTTTAGTCTCACCTCTTCTGATGAACTATATATTAAGGCAGTGGTCCCCAACGCGCTGCCCACGGGTGCCATGGCACCCGCCGGGGCATTTGTGTGCGCCTGCTGACAACCTGGGCCGGCCCCGCCCCCGGCGCGCGGCGCACTGGAGGCGCCGGCCCCCGGCGCGCGACACGCACTGGAGCCTGGTGCGCAGCGCTCAGGTGGCTCCAGCCCCGGGGCACATGCGGGCGCTCGGCGCCGGTGCCAGACCCAGGCGCGCGGCTTGGGCGGCAGCGCTGGCCCCGGGCCCATGGCACAAGGCGCTCGGGCGGCCCTGGCCCCGGGGCACATGCCGGCACCGGGTGCAAGGGCATCCCCACTCCTGGCATGCCCCAGGACGCGCAGCCCCGCCCCCAGGCACCCGGCGCATGAGTGGCCCTGCCCCCAGGTGCCCGGGAGCTGCTAAAGGTTGGGGACCACTGTATTAAGGGATGTTGTCTTCAGATATGCACTGACCCAGAATATCGGCAAAAAATGCTGGGTGAGTTTTTTTCATTAGAGTTTTCTGTAAGAATGAAACAACAGGACCCGTGCACAAATATAGAACCCAAGCCAAAGAAACAAAAATGGGAAAGAATATTGAAGAAATAGTAACTCTCCTGGCCATAGCAGAAAACCCACAGAGGCTGTACAAATGTGAATCCATGCTGATGATAACATACCAACTACTGAGATGATGACAGCTTCAGAAATTGTGGCTGCAGTAATGGAAAATAACGGAGGCAGTAAACCTCAAGAAACCCAGAACGATAAAGAGAACAACAGAAGGAAAAACACCCCAAATGATAGAGATGATTAGTAGTCTGGAGACTGTTACATACCAGTTATGAATGCAAGATCAAGGCGATTTAAGTACCCTGATTTGACTGTGCTCCTTTTAGCAGCAATGAGGGGGCAGGGGGCATAGCAGGAATCAAATCTGAGTTTAAAATTATGTAATACTTTTCCTGATAGAACAATTATACTCTCAATTTTAAACTGAAGAATTGCTAAAAAAAATATCAAAATGGCAATGGCATTGATTAAATGTTGTGTGGGGACAGTGCCCAAACATATCAATGGTGTTTGGGCCCACTATGCAAGATGATTTGCACACATGTAAGAAGACACAGCCTTTGAGAGATCACAAACTAAAGAGAAAAAGAAAACAAAGAAGGGGAAGCATGCAGGTAAATCATGCTAAATGATGAAGTGTACATCCTTTGTTAATTCCATTTCTTCTCTCTCATTTATGTGGCATAACTGCTGTGTTTCACATAGGTATAGACCTTGCGAGAAAGGAATTTGATGGTTTTATCAGGACACTGTTACAGATGACAATGAAAATCAGTTAATCAATTTCACCCATTATTAAAGAAAACTACTGGAGCCTACCACCATTCCCCACTACCACTGAAAATCTCTGGGCAGGAAAACAATTAACTGTGTACATATCTCAGTGTTTACTGTGTACATATCTAGAAGTACAGCAATGAACCGAGCAATTCTTGGTGATTGGACCATGTTTAATAATCACTTTTTTAATTTGATCCTCATTATGTGAAGATTAGCTATCACACAGAGTCCCTAATTAATTAAAAATATATAAACAAACACCAGGTTTCATTTTGATTGGAGGATATGGAATTTCCTCTTGTAACAGCCTCCTTAGAAAAAGTGTTGCTGTAAGAAAAATGTGGTTAGGAGATAGAAAGGTAGGAGAACAGGGCCCTCAACAAGGTTTGGATAATTTAAATACATTTCAGATAAACACATGAGACAAATCCACATATACCATTGAATCTAAAGCTGGAAAAATCAGGGATTAAGATGCTCCCTGAACTTCTGAATAATCTTTTAAACTGAACCCAAATGTAATGAGGTTCATCAGTCACTAAGGAACGTGTGTTAAATGGAACAAAATCACTGGAACACTGAACAAAAAGGACTTTAAATTTACTGTGGAAAAAATCATTGAAACGATCCACTCAATCAATTATCTCAGCGCACAGCAGCAGTTCAAAAGGCAAAAAGGATGCTGAATTGTATTAGAAGACTCAGAAGAAGGATAGAGTACAAAACCAGAGGTGAGACTATTTAAGCCCTTTGTTAGACTTCAACTGGAAAACCAGGTATAGAGCTGTGGTCACCATGCCAAAGGATGGTTATTTTTGAAATCTCAGTAATGATTAAGTATGTGTAGGGAAAGGTTTTATTCCACTTTTATTATGAGGAAGATTTAATTTCTTTCATCTCAGTTTGTCAATGACAGGCATAAAATATACAAATTGATGTATGTACCTACATTATATGTAATTTTCCTCTTACTTTCTATTAGAAATGGAATGCAGAGCTCTTGATAGGACCTAGAGCAGCTTAGGGTTCAAGGCTAAACCATGATTTGAGTTCTGGTTTCAACAATGCAATAATTTTGCAAGATGATTTCTCTCAAAGGAATTTATAGATTACCCATCATTGTTTTGCCTGAATACTTCTAACAAAAATTCTGTGACAGACAGTGGGGACCTTTGAAATCAATTGATCTTGCAATATTTCAGCCAACATGAAAGTTAGGAATATTCTAAAATCAGCCATTCTTATGAGATTTCTTCCATCTTCTGAGATTTCACCCTTTCCCAATTAAAAGAGCTCTGGAATCTAAGCAAGAACCATGGAGGCAGGTTTAGATTGAAGAATGTGTGTGTAACTAAGAAGTCTTGGGTTTTTTTTCTGTACTACACCTCTAAATTCCTAGTATATCTACATGTCTGAAGAGACAGCAACCATTTTGTCCTCAGAATTATTGTAGCTTGTTGCAGAGGAGAACCTTCATCTGTACTCTCTTAGGGTACGTCTACACTTGCTCCCAATCTCGAGATAGGGATGCAAATGTAGTGTACTGAAATTGCTAATGAAGCACAGGATTTAAATATCCTGCGCTTAATTAGCATAATCACGTCCGAGTGCCATTTTGAAATTGCGTTATTGCGAAATAAAATGCCCCGCGTAGCAGCATTATTTCGAGAGAAAACTCTTCTCTCGAAATAACTGTTACTCATTTTATGAGGAGTAACAGTTATTTAGAGATATTTAAATCCCGCGCTTCATTAGCAATTTTGGTACACTACATTTGCATCCCTATCTTGAGATAGGGAGCAAGTGTAGATGTACCCTTATGGAGTATTTCTTTTGTTTGTTTTTTCTTGCTATTTTCTTAAGTTTCAGTAAAAACTGATTGAAGATTAAAAATACATTTTGCTCCTTGGGCATGGAAAAGATAACAAGAAGAAAGTGAAAGGAAGGAAGAAAGTGCTCTGACGACAGTTTGAATTTAGTCCAAGCTAAAAGAATAGGCTTAGTCCAATTTGCTGATCCTCTTTGCCCATCCATGGTCATAATAATTTTCAAATAATACCTGGGGTTAATTACCCTTTCCACTGAAGATGTGCAGCATCTTTGATCTCATGCATAACACATGAGGTGTAAAATACTGTATTACACACTATTATTCACATGTAGTCATGTCCTATAGCTGGGGGAAAAATAATATTTAACTACTTCCCCTGAAATTGCCAGGTGCATGGAAGGTTAAATTATAATGCAATTAAAAAGATCATCCTAGTAATGATGTGGGATTTTTAATGTGGAATGTAAAATCGATGGCAAAGTCAATTTATTTCAGAGGGGAAAAAATCTTTTCTTTTCTAGCAGTCCTATTACATTATCCTTCAGTGCATTCCTAAACATTGCTCTTACCTTCTACTTTAACAGTGGCAAACTCAGGGGTCTGACATGAAATAGGCTATTTCATCTGAGATGGTTTAAGCTGGCCTAAGGAGTGACAAGAGAATATAGCAAGCAGTCAGTGCTAATGACAGCATACCATTTTTATAGACTAAAGGTCGAGCAATGAATTTCAATTATAGAGTGTCAGGATGCCCAAATGTAGGTACCTGATAACAAGCCTGAAGCTCCAAGCTTCTGCAGATTTCTTCTTTAGAATTTCAATAAAGCTTTTAGCCTTTAGCACAGATTTCTTTTTTTTTTACCAGAAGCCAATAGATGTAATCTTTTATAAGAAACTCCATCTTTGCTTCCCTTCAGCAAGAATGGTGTAGTAGCTAAATGAAGCATGCCTTTAAAATGAGGTAGCCATGCCATATTTTAAAACTTGTTTTTATATTTGTGTCCCACCCCAACATCTGTATTTGTTTAAAAATACAGATTTCTAAAATGCCAGGTTAAGAAACTGAAATATTTACGTAACCAAATTGCTGTGAGAGATCAAATTCACTTTCTCAGACAAAGAAGAGAATGTATCTATAGTTCTTTTAGCAGAAAGTTGATTTTTTTTTTAACAATTGGGGTAGATTAGAAAGAAGCTAAGTATTTCCATTGAAGCTTGGGTGAAATATAATGAATGCTGATGCCTTTCATTTAAGATAGCTGTAAGAAAGAATTAAGCACCTTCATAGCAGCCTTCCACTTAAAACAAAGGCATATGTGACTCTACCTAGCATGGAAGACTCAGATGGGCATTAATTTGGTGGACTTAGGGGGCTGGGGTCTTGAGAAACATACAAGAATAGACTCAGGAAGCAGCACATAGGAACATACCGACAAAAGAGCGACAAACATATCCAGAGTAAGCACTGAGTACATGGTAATGAAAGAGGATTGGGACTGTGAGTAGGAAACTCTCTCCTGTTGTTTGGTTCCTCCTGTGTTCAGGGAAACAGGAGTTTGCACATTCTCTGTAAAAAAAACAAGATAATATCAAAGGTACCTGACTCCATCATCAATTCTTTCCCTAACTGAAACAACACTAAAAGGCTACAAATTTATGGCTAGCTGCTCAGCTCAAAAAGAGTAACAGTATGTTTAGTACACTCAAAAGCAGAGGCAAAAATAGCAAAGAAGTCAATTAAGGCCCTGATTCTGTACAAAATTAGGCATGCCCTTCACTTTATTAAGCATCATAATATTCTCTGCAACCATTTCCCCAACAGTGGAAATACAGAATGGATTTATGAATCATTGTGTTTTCACATGCATTTTGTTGTTAAGATTTTTTTATGACAGTCACTCATCCAGGAAACAAAAGGAAACAAAACACCTAGGCTATGTCTAGACTATGTAAAATTTTTGAAAGAGGATGTACAAATTCCACAGTACTTTGCATATCTTCTTCTGATCTCACTTTTGAAAGAGGTTCTTTTGAAAGCGAAAGTAGTCTGGAAGCTTTTCTTTTTTTTTCAGAAAAAAACCCTTTTTCGGAAAAAAAAACGCTCTTCCCTAAAAAAGGAGGTTTACGCAATTTTTTAAAAAAAAGCGTTTTTCCCCCCAAAAAACCTGAGTCTAGACTACTTTCACTTTTGAACGATCCTCTTTCAAAAGTGAGATCAGAAGAAGATATACAAATTTCGGCAAAAAAAGCCCGCCCTGTATTTTAGACATGCCCTTATGAGGTTTAATATTAGTTTCAACCATTTTGTTGCAAAACAGATGCTTACACCTGACCATTCATAAGGAAATATGTCAAAAAGATGAGTGGTTATAAAGGCATTATCATGGAGAACACAGAATTAATTCAAATGGCTCAATATTTTTTGTGAAAATATTTAAAAGAAAGGTCCATCCCCATCCCTTTTGTTGATGTGGGAAGGTCCAAATGTCTCATCACTTCAGTATTTCCAACATTTACAATTTTTCTAATGTTAAAAACAGAATTTGAGCTTTTGAGCTCTGTCAGACAAATACAGGAAAGAAATTTCTGTCCCGAAGGCCCTCTACTGAAAGACATCATTACAGTTATCTTCAAATATTCAGGATATTATCTGTTCTCATCAAGGAATTGCTTCTCTGGCCACTCCATAGGGCACTGAAGGCAAGCCACAATCTGACTATGGTAATATTTACTTGATGCCTTTCTTATCTTGATGAACTCTTCACCTTAATTATGAGCTTCAGTGTTGTTGTTTGACAGAATCTCTTGGACTACATCTAGACTGCAGGCTTCTTTCGGAAGAAGCTTTTCCGGATGAGATCTTCCAAAAAAACTTCTTTTGAAAGAGAGCATCCACACAGCAAAAGCACATCGAAAAAGCGATCTGCTTTTTTGAAAAATAGCATCCACATTGATTGGATGCTATCTCACATTTAAGATGTGATTACTATGGATGGAGTAGCCACCAAGGCACCTGTGCTTTTTCCTGGAGGCTTCGGAAAAAAACAAAACAAAACCCTCCTCCCCATCCACACATGCCTTTTCCTGAAAGAGCTCTTTAAGAAAAAGGCTTCTTCCTCGTAAAAAGAGGTTTACCGCTGCCAGAAAACCCCCTGCGTTCTTTTGACTTTCTGTCGAAAGAATACAATTGCAGTGTGAACGTAAGTGTAGTTTTTCTGAAAAACTCTGCAGTGTAGACATACCCTAGGTGTAGAAACCTACTATGCTAGATCATCCATCTATAAAGCATGGGACCCAAGCGATCTCCTTCTGAAAACTGCTGAAGCAACATACATTTTTAGAAAGAAAACTGAAGCCTCTGTTAGGGTATGTCTACACTGCAGTCTTCTTTTGAGAGAGGAATGCAAATGCAGCCAAGCGAAAATGCAAATGAAACGCGGATTTGAATTTCCCGTGCTTCATTTGCATAATCACGTCTGGCTGCTATTTCGAAATACCCTATAAATAAAAAACACTGTATAGACTCGGTTATTTTGAAAGAAACCCCTTCTTTCAAAATAACCGCGTATACACAGCATTTTTTATTTCGAAATAGGGTATTTCGAAATAGTGGCCAGACGCGATTATGCAAATGATGCGTGGGAAATTGAAATCCGCGCTTCATTTGTAATTTCACTCAGCTGCATTTGCATTCCTCTCTCAAAAGAGGAATGCAGCGTAGACATACCCTTATTTCTGAAGGCCAGCAGCTGCAAAGTTCTTGACAGGTTTAGCAACAGAAGTCATTACAATACTGTCATGAATGGGCTTTTATGAATGTTTTGCTTTGGTTTTGCCTTGATTTCATGCAGGAAGATAATGAAAAATTAGGAACATAGTGCCATGAATAATTATTAACTGTTCTTAGTTAATATATTTAGTAATTTTAGTTTTTATTCGTCTTTTCTCTATTTGTCTTTCTTTTATGTCTCTTAGAAAATGATGTTTTCTTCTTGCATTTCCAAAGGCTGAATTTAAAGGAGTGGTTATCAACCTAGGGTGCACAGAATAATGTCTAGGGGGTACACAAAAATGAATATGGAAATAAAGTTTTAGAGCTCAGAAAAGGAATTACTTTTTTTCTGATCAATTAAAAGTATGAAAACACCCAAACCTCAAAACCCAGAAGTGTTGCCATTACCATAGTAGCCCATAGTTTAGCACTCTTTCATATGCTGCATCAAATGCCATACCCAGCTTTTACAGTATTTATAGCTAAATTTTATACAATCAGTTTTCAGAAAAGGACTTCTATTGTACAGGAGGGTAGATATGTTTAATTTCCATAGGGATCCACACCTCCGTTTGAAATTTTTTAGGGGTCCGCAAATAAAAAAAGGTTGAAAACCACCAAACTAAAGTAAACTTGTATGAATATTGGATTTTGCAGTTCACTGGACATTTCCCAATAATAATAAATAAATATTATATCAGTGTTGCAGAGAAATAAACATTTTCAGAATTTTTCAACAAATCAGAAAGTTAAAAAAATTGGGTGGATTATTAATTTTTGTTTTGACAAAATGTAAACATTTTATTTTGGTTGTTTTTAAATAAAAGGAACATTTTGAAACAAAAACTTGTTTTGAATTTAAAGACAAAATATTTCATTTTGAAAATATTGAAAAAGAGGGGTTATTTTCACTTTTGAAAAGCCAAAATAATTTGGTAAATCTCTACTAATTCATTTAGGATACATGTATATTACATGCTTATTTCAAAATAAGCTATTCTGAAATAGATATTCTGAAATAGCTTACTTTGAAATAGTGCATCTACAATGTAGGGAAGCCTCAAAATTAGTCTGAGGTAGAATTCCCTAATGTAGTTGTGCTATCTCTATTTATAGCCCCAGGAGGCACTGGGGAAGAATAACTTAGAATAACCCTGGTGAGGGGCTATTTTGAAATAGTTGTAGTGGAGCGTCTACATACGCCTTATTTTGAAATAGCTATTTCAGAATAGGCATTATTCCTCATAGAATGAGGTTTACAGATTTCAGAATAAGCAAAATTATTTTGAAATAATGGAATGGCTATGTAGATGGTCCCATTATTTTGAAATAACACTAGTTATCTTGAAATAATGGTGCAGTGTAGGCACACCCTTAATGTTTTCAGTCACAGAAACTTGTTTTCGAGTTTTGTATGAATAATAACTTCCTTCTCCGTAACACTTCTCAGGCTACGTCTACACTACAGTATTTTTTCAAAAGAAGAAATGCAAATGGAGCACTCATTTGCAAATCTTGCACTCTCATTGGCATATTCTCTTCCGTTCTTTTTTGTGGAAAAGGTTTTTGCGATAAAAAGCCCGTTTTGCGCAAGATCCTGTAAACCTCATTTTCTGAGGAATAATGGATCTTGCACAAAACAGGATTTTTCCAACAAATGACCTCGTCTACACAGGGCTTTTTATCGCAAAAACCTCTTCCGCAAAAAGGATCAGAAGAGAATATGCAAATGAGAGGGCGAGATTTGCAAATGAGTGCTCCATTTTCATTTCCTTATCCAAAAAATTGCCGCAGTGTAGACATAGCCTCAGAGTGTAACTGCTGTTTCAGGATTGAGTAGAGTTACTAAGAGAAACTTTGAAAGAAACATATTCAGTTGGAATCTGCAGTTTCATCAGTATTACCAGAATTTTATTTCAGGAAAAGTTTCCACAAACTTGAAATGTCCAATGTTATTTTTGAAGCAAAATCATTTCAAGATTTTTGTTTAGAAACAACTCTTTTATTATATTGAATATTTGTGTGATATTAAATACTTTTAAGTTTTATGTACAAAATAAATACGTGAAATCAAAATGTGAACTATTTTGATTAACCTAAAATGATTTTTCCTCAGAATTTTTCTTTTGCAGAGTATTTAAAAATGTTTGGTTTTTCACTCCAATTCAGACTTCTTTCATCATAGAAATGTAAATCAGGATTAAGTCCAGTCTAAAACTTATGAATGTGAATGCTTGAATAGTATGAAACCATTCAAACAAAAACTGAACATATATTTCAATAGATGTTTCATTTAGATTTCTTTTCTTTTTAAAAATGCTACTGTGAAATGAACTTTAAGAGTGAAATACTCTTTAAAGAAAGACTTCTGCTGATACAAATTATGATGTGGGAGCTATGAAAGGGTTTTGGCCTTATGTATACTGTTCTAGTCTTCATGAATACTCAACTACATTTTATATTTCCAAGTAATAAAAAAATAGATTGAATAGACTGGAAGCAGTGTTGAGGGTAAATGTGACCACAGTTTTGGGCTAAACCTATTTCATTTGCATAATAATTTAGGGCACTTAAATGGGGGAAGTGGGGAGAAGGCATCCATTTGCTTAGCCCAGCAGTCTGAAAATTCAGAGGATAAGTAACTTCTCACCAGGAGAAAACTGACTTGAAATGTATTAAAAACTAATTTTGGAAGTACATTTGGAATTTAGTATCTAGGCTCACTATTGGTTTAGTGGAAACCATTTTGTAGAAAGTAAAAATCATTTGTGACAAGAGTCCTATGCAACATTGTACTCAGTTGAGCTGAAAATATGGGAATATCGTGAATGATTTTTGGACACCTTTATTCTAGAAGATGAACTCTACCTGATGCCACCAGATTCGAAAGAAAATACTTTCTTCTCATGGAAACAAAATGCATTTTAATGAGATGAAAATCATATCTACCACAAATCAACAACTGTAGAGTGGAACAAAATAAACTTGCCTTAATGGAAAGATTTGCTATGTTATAAAATTCCTGACAACAAAAAATCTGTCAATAATACTAGACGTAGCTATCTTGAACCACAATTAGAACAGAGGAATGTTCACATATAGAAAGTGAAAGGAGATTAAATTAATACACACTTATATTCTAAATATTATTATTCTAAAGTTATTTTCTTGTAGAGCAGTTGATTAATGTGAAATGAGTTGGGGTTGCAAAATTCCCATCCAGATGCTGATCATCTTCCTCCATACTAAATCTTTGAGATAGCTGGATCATTACCTTTGGTCTCAGCACATTTCTTAATCACGGCTAAACTAATGCACAACATCTGATTTAGCAACTACAAAAATTCAGTGTACATTTAGTAACTAGGTTCCATTACTTTTCTAGTATAAGAAACTTAAAGTCTCTGTTCATTCAAATTAGGAAAAAATATTATATACATATTGTGTTTTTCTTTTATGTACTAAATGTCTCTCAACTGTGAATGAGTGTACGATTGTGCAGTATATAATGTTCTTTTCTTATTAAGTTCAGGGACAGGTCAATTGAATTGGTGGTAAAGTGATGGATGTCTTAACCTAACCTACCCTGTCTTGGTAATTAGGAACCTAACTTCACTCCTAAAAGTATAATATGTGCTCGAATTACAACATAGTGAGTATTGTATAATTGTATCTTTGGTAATTATTTTTAGGCCAGTGGTTATTTTTTCTTAGAGTTATTTTTATTTGTATGAAGAGAGCTAGAATAAGAAAATATTTATGACAAAATTAAAATTGCCAAAACTCAGTCATCTGAATTTGAATAACATGATTTTGTGCAAAATAGTTGTCTTCCAGATGTTTATGGAAAGACCAAAAAGCCACTTTAGCACTTTGAATGCCAGGAAACTGTGAAGGAGCAGGCTACTGCACACCCAATGTCACATTGCCTCCTAATTTAAGTAGAGAACTGAAAATCAGGAGGTCCCAAGTTCTAGTCAACACTTGCTAAGTGACTGTGTTAAACACTGGAAGAAGGTGGCGCCATTACTTATTAGAAAAATTGTAATTACTCTATTTTACTGATCTAGAAAGTGCAGGTTCCAAGAAGTGAAGTGACATGTGAAGGAAATAGGGAAAGTCAATATCTGGAGCACATTTAGAGCAAGTCTGCACTACATGGAAGATGGACACTGTTGCAGTCAATCTTCCAGGGTTCAATTTAGTGGGTGTAGTGTAGACCCACTTGATTGAACTAAAATGGTGCCTCTGTCAGCACCAGTAGTCCAACTGCTTGTGAGGAGTAAGGGAAGCTGATGGGAGCATATGCTCCCTTTGACCTCCTGCTATGTGGATGGGGATTTAAGATACGTTGACTCCAGTACATAATTTATGTAGATGGAGTCATGTATCTCACTTCAAGATTCCCAAGTAGTTCAGAGCAGGACTTATATTCCTGCAGCATGCCTAATTCCTTAAATGTGTCTTGAAAATAAGTCCACTGAACCATGCTGAATTCTTGGAAAATTAAGCTTGAATTATACCTGTGTAACCCCCCACAGTCCTCATTAAGTGTTGTCAGTCACATCTATGTAACCATATTATTGTAAGATGACTTGTAAGTGACTCTGCATCTGGATCTGAATTGGCAATCTGGTTAAAGATTATCCAAGAGCAACAAGAGAATCCAAGTTACTGGGCCAAAGCTGAGAGTTTTGCAGAACTCAGCAGCAAAGTGACCTCTCCACGTTTTGTCTGCCTTGCCAAAGAAGGTTTTGCAGCCCTTTAAGGGCTAAAAAGAGAGTGTTACCTGCTATGGGGAGGCAGTTCCATGCCAGGTCAGCATGGGGCTACTAACCATCCCACTCCCATAGGTGACTGGAAGAGAAGGGAACTACGTATGTACATATCTGTGTAATAAAAGCTCTCTTTTTCACTAATGTATGCAATGTATGAGCCCTGCCACAGAGAACTTTACAGATTGACAATGATTATCTAATGTCTGCCAATGTTGATCTTACTAACATGAATGTTTATCTAACATGGCTAGATGGTAATTCATACTTTTGCAATTTTTAAAAGGTGGAAATAGCATGTAGGGCTGAATAATTGTCCCACACAATTAATAATAAGATCAAATAGTTCTTGAGGAACATTGGGCTTGAAATATTGATACTCTGAAATCCAAAGGCAGCATTCATGATTGTTCTTAAAAGTGTGCACACAGTTAGAAGTTCAGGTTATTGGATGAATAAATAATATGGTAAGAGCCCTGAAAAGAAGAATTTGAATAACAAACAAGAAATATATGAGCATTTCAAATGATTTATTTATAGTGCTAACATTTTAAATTAGATACCTGATTGCCCATTACTGTACAAATTCTACCTGAACATTTTAACTCTTCATTTAAGATAGTGTACATTTTAACTGTACATCAATTTCTCTAATAAAATTGTGACAAAAATGTCATTACACTGAAGCAGGTTTGTAAGACTCTAATATAAAAATATTAGAGAATTAAGCAATCACTTATTCTGGGTTTCTCAGCGCATGAGTGCAAAACAAATAAACAAAGCTGTAGAATGATATAAAAAATAAACATCAAGCTTAGGTTCCTTTAATCCAGCTATAATGTTCCTATTGCACTAAATTCAGAACCATAAATAACTATAATTTACGTGGTTTATAAATGGATTCATATTCAAGTGTGTGCAGTCAGTCTAAAGTCAATAGGACTGTTCTGGATTGGCAAAAGTAACGTTACTAAATGTGATATATTTTCCTAGGTTCTATTGCTTTTCATGTTAAATTTCTAAGAGTGTGTCTATACTGCACACCTAGCTCAAAATAAGCTATGAAATTTGAGCTATGCAAATTGCATAGCTTATTTTGAGTCAATTTTAAAATAGCTTATTTTGAAATTTGACGCTGTCAACACAGCACTTATACTGAAATAAACCACGATTCTGAAACATCCCTTACTCCTTGTGAAGTGAGGTTTTTCAGGAATGTTGGAATAGCGAACCCATTATATTTAAAATAACAGTCGTGCTTAAAAGACGTGAAATAGCTATTTTGGGATAGCACTGCAGTGTAGAAGTAGCCTAAATGACTAATACAAAGATAATAATATAAGTTCCCTGGATTTCTTGCTTTTTCAGTTTGGTTTGGGGCCTGACAAGGCCTACCCACGTGACTGCATCTTGTGGCAATTTGCATTAGTGGCCATTTTGCTTGCATATTATTTATAGCAAAACAGAATTATATCAAAAGAATGCAGAAAATCAGTATGATCAAAGTTAAAATAACATTAGAAATGTGACCAATGAAGCAGATTTCATTCTCATTTACAATAACACTTCTTACCTTTAAGCTCCAATTAAATATAAAGTAATGCACATTGGAAAAAATAATCCCAACTATACATACATGTCCCCCCAACTATGATGGGGACTAATTTAGCTATAATTAGTCAAGAGAGAGATCTTGGAGTCATTGCGGATAGTTCTCTGAAAACATCCACTCAATGTGCAGTGGCAGTCAAAAAAGCAAATAGAATATTAGGAGTCATTAAAAAAGGGATAGAGAATAAGACATGAAATATCTTATTGCTTCTATATAAAACCGTGGTATGTCCACATCCTGAATACTGTATACGATGTGGTCATCTCAGATGTGGTCAACTCATCTCAAAAGAGAGATATTGGCATTGGAAAAGGTTCAGAGAACGGCAACAAAAATGATTAGAGGTTTGGAACGGGATCCATATGAAGTGAGATTTAAAAGACTTGGACTTCTCAGCTTAGGAAAGAGGAGACTAAGGGGGGGGATGATAGAGGTCTATAAAATCATGACTGGTATGGAAAAAATTAATAAGGCGAAGTTATTTATTTGTTCCCATAATATAACAATTAGAGGTCACCAAATGAAATTAATAGGTTGCAGGTTTAAAACAAACAAAAGGATGTTTTTCTTCACACAGCCTACCTGTGAAACTCCCTGCCAGAGGACATTGTGAAGACTAGAACTTTAACAGGGTTCAAAAAATAGCTAGATAAATTAATGGAGGTGTTGCCGTCAAGAGAAAGTCTCAGGTCTGACACTGGATCCTCAAAGTACAAAGACATGCTACACGGGTATCTGTCAAACACAAGCAATTTATTTTATGAAAGCTGTCAGTTGTGCCCCTTAACTAAAAGAATAACATGATAAGAAAAGGGGTGTTCTTACATCCCTTCTGCTAGCCGGGGAACCCTGTTTTGGCTGTGAATGAAGTGGAAGACTGTCTCAGCTTCCAAGGCGCCGACACCCAAAGCCCATCAGTGAAGTCCAAATTGCTGTGCTCTGGTGCAGCTTTAAATATTGTGTCTCTACCTTGTTTGTGGAAATTTGGAAATTTCTGGGGGTTACTCATTGCTTATTATAGTATGGCTGCACTGTACCGCTTGTCCTTTGACTTTGTTTACATAATCAGTACATTTAGGTAAACAAGACTGTTATGTTCCCGCCCTTATCTACAATTGGTTCTTGCTACAATGGCGTATGTTCCTAGAGGCTTGCTTTTGGCTCATCAATAGTAGGGAAGGAGAACGGGGATGGGAAGGGGGAAGGGAATGCAGGCCTCACCAGCCCTATACTTCACGGCTGTGTCTACACTGGCACCCTTTTCCGTAAAAGGGATGCTAATGAGACACTTTGGAATTGAAAATGCCGCGGGGGATTTAAATATCCCTCGCGGCATTTGCATGAACATGGCTGCCGCTTTTTTCCGGCTCGGGGTTTTGCCGGAGAAAAGCGCCAGTATAGACGGGATCTTGCGGAAAATAAGTCCTTTTCCAGAAGATCCCTTATTCCTACTTGCGGCTTATTTTCCGCAAGATCCCGTCTAGACTGGCGCTTTTCTCCGGCAAAACCCCGAGCCGGAAAAAAGCAGCAGCCATGTTCATGCAAATGCCGCGAGGGATATTTAAATCCCCCGCGGCATTTGCAATTCCGAATTGTCTCATTAGCATCCCTTTTACGGAAAAGGGTGCCAGTGTAGACACAGCCCACATGTACAGAGTTCTTCCACAATTGACCCCTATAGGAGGTTAAGTGTATCAATGGCTAGTAGCTAGGATAGGTAGAAATGGTGTCTTTAGCCTCTGTTTGTTTGGAAATGGATGACAGGAGAGGGATCACATGATGATTACCTGTTGTGTTTACTCTTTCTGGGGCATCTGGCATTGGCCACTGTTGGCAGACAGGACACTGGGCTAGATGGACCTTTGGTCTGACCTGGTATGGCCATTCTTATGTTCTTATGTAAATTCTCACATTAAAGGCATTAATCTGTTTATTTTGGTGGAGACATTACCATTGTAATCTCACTTACTGGAATCTAATTCAATCCTTTGCAAAAGAATATCATATTAGCATGATTTCCCAGAGTTACACTCTCATACTTAATACACGTTGGAGCGAAGAGCATCTTGTTCTCTGACAGGGACTAGCTTTGCTGACTGGGTTGGGGCAAAATTAGGACCGAGCCCACAGTCAGTGTTAGTACCTAATGATTGCCATTGTATCTTCCTTCCCCTTTTCAAAGCCAGGAGCTAGCAGACTACTTAACTTCTCCCTTGTCCATACCTTTGAACATGTTCTCAGGAATAGACACAATTTCGCTTCATGAGTAAATAAAAAAACCCCACATTAACATGCTGAAGTCAGACATTTATGTAAAGCAGAATTCAGAAGGGCAAGTTACCTAATACCTTTAGTGTAGAATTAATATCATGTCTTTTCTGCCTCATTGTTTTGAGTTAGGCCAAGGCGGGTAGCAAATGAAAACTACATCAGGGCCAAATCCCACTGATATTATTTATGCAAATACTCCTGTTGACATCAATGGCAGTATGCAGCTCAGCCAGTTGACCAAGATTCACTCCCTAAAGACGATGTTATATGAGAAATGCGTATATGGGTTTGTAGTTTTTTTAATGGGTATTTATATTCCAAACACGTTAAATAAACCAACACAACTGGCACCGATTATCACTTCTACGCTAGCCTCAGGGAGTGGTCAAAGACTAACTCGACATGAAGATTTAACTATGCTCTTGTGATTAGAGTCCAGACACTAAAGGGATTATCTGGGGGAGCTTGCAATCATTCTTCATGCTGTCCCTGTACAGCAGATAAAGTGAAGACTTCATTTCCAAGTGCTGTCAGCCTGACCTTTCATGAGCACTAATTCAGAGAATAATATAGGGTACTGCTAAGTTCATTGGGATGCTTACTGTGCAGTAATAGCAGCTTTCTAAAATACCTATAAGAAACCATTACACACATTAAGTACTATGAAATATGTTCTAGAGCTCTATTTTTAAGACTGTTTGTATCATCACAAGGAGTCAGGACAAAGTAATTTTCTGAAATAACCAAGTTATTCAACTGATGAAGGAAAAAATATACAAGAAATTAAGCACCCAATTCTCCTTTCATTGAGTGTGGCAGTTAAACCCCCACTGATTTAAATGGAATAGAATCAGGCTTTCCTTGGGCATTGTATAGTTTACTTTGCAGATTTCTGCAAAAGTCAAATAGAGTCATGGAACAGCATTCCTATTTGACCTCAGAAAGAACTGTTCAACACTCACAGTTGGATTTTGTTTGGAGTCTTATGGGAAATAATCTTATTTTTTCATTTGCTCATGCATTAGTGGAGAATTTCTTGCTATCCCTTCACATCAGCTCCAGTGGTATTTCAACTTCCTTATTCCTTTACTCTGTGTGATACTTCTCCATGTTTAGCAGAGGTTTAACGATGAAAAATGAGAAAACTATAGTCATAAAAAAAGCTTGACTAACTGGATTTTTTTAATTAGAATGTATCATCTCATTACACTATGTAAACTACATCATATACTATTAGACTAACAGATTTATTGGAGCGTAACTCCTCGTCACTTTTGCAGATCCAGACTAACACGGTTACCCCTCTGATACATATACTATCAGAATTCCTACAATCAACTGTTTTGGGTTTCTGAAATATGGGTCTGCTTCTGCAAAGGACTGAAGAGAATCTGAAGTTGATTTCCATGCAAGTGGAGGGCTATTCTTTGGGAGGTCTCTTTTTTGCCATGTTTCTACAGATAACTATGCAAAACAGCCCATTAAACTGTTATTAGAAAAAAATTAGTCTGTTCCTGCATTCTTGTTGACATGACCACTTGTGTGTGGATTGGTTGAAACACTGAGCCCTTGTGCAGTCACCATCAGATGTGCTACCATTCTAAGGACAACTCCAAATTATAGCTCAGGACAAAGACACTTTGGGTCTGTAGACCAGAGGGACACTTCAAAGATGGAAAATGAGATAGCAAGAAATGGGAGGCTCAAATACTCATTTATATTCTTGCCTTCTTTCTTAGTATTGCTTTATGTCTCAGCTGGAGCTGGATGAAATTTTTGGCCAAATCAATGTACAAAACAAACTATTCCACTGCGCAGAAAAGATAAAAAGTATGGCAGGAGACCACCTTGGATCAACTAGGAGATCTTACATGATCTAAAAATAAAAAAGGAGTCATATAAAAAGTGGAAACGAGGTCAATATAGAAAGGATGAATATAAGCCAACAACATAGGTAATGCAGAGGCAAGATTAAAAAGCAAAAGGCAAAAAAATAGCTAAATCTAACTAGAGGCATAAAGCGTAACAAGAACATGTTTTATAAGCATATTAGGAGCAAGAGGAAGACCAAGGGCAGGGCAGGCCCATTGCTCACGGAGGAGAGAGAAACAATAACAGGAAATGTAGAAATGGCAGAGATGCTTAACAACTTCTTTGTTTCTGTTTTCATCAAGAAGATGGATGGTGAGGGGATGCATAGCATAGTGAATGCTAGTGGAAATGGGGTAGGTTTAGAAGTTAAAATAAAAGAACAGGTTAAAAATTATTTGGAAAATTAGATGTCTGCAAATCACCAGGGCCTGATGAAATGCATCTTAGAATACTCAAGGAGCTGGTAAAGGAGGTATCTATCATCTTTGAAAAATCATGGGCGTTGGGAGAGATTCCAGAAGACTGGAAAAGAACAAAGATAGTGCCCATCTTTAAAAAGGGAAATAAGAACAACCAAGGAAACTATAGACCAGTCAGTTTAACTTCGGTGCCAGGGAAGACAACAGAACAAGAAATTAAGGAATTCATCTGCAAACATCTGGAAGAAAATAAGGTGATAGGTAACAGCCAGCATAGATTTGTAAAGAACAAATCTTGTCAAACCAATCTTATAGCTTGCTTTGATAGGATAACAAGTCTTGTGGATAAGGAAGAAACAGTGGACATTGCATACTTAGATTACAGTAAGGATTTTGACACAGTCTTGCATGACCTTCTTATCAATAAACTAGGGGAATACAACATAAATGGGGCTACTATAAGGTGGGTGCATAACTGGCTGGATAACTGTTCTCAGAAAGTAGTTATTAATGGTTCACAATCCTGCTGGAAGGGCATAGCAAGTAGGGTTTTGCAGAAGTCTGTTTTGGGACCTGCTCTGTTCAATATCTTCATCAATCATTTAGATGACGACATAGAGAGTACGATTATTAAGTTGGCAGATGATACCAAGCTGGGAGGGATTGCAAGTGCTTTAGCGGATAGGGTCTAAATTCAAAATGATCTGGACAAACAAGAGAAATGGTCTGAGGTAAGCAGGATGAAGTTTAATAAGGACAAATGCAAAGTGCTCCACTCAGAAAAGAACTATCAGTTTGGCACATACAGAATGGGAAGTGACTGTCTAGGAAGGAGTACCGCTGAAAGGGATTTAGGGGTTATCGTGGATGACAAGTTAAATGTGAATCAACAGTGTGACACTGTTGCAAAAAAAGGAAACATGGTTCTGGGATGCATTAATAGGAGTGTTGTGAACATCCTTCCGCTCTACTCTGCGCAGATTAGGCCTTAATTGGAGTATTGTGTCCAGTTCTGGGTACCGCATTTCAAGAAAGATGTGGAGAAATTGGAGAAGGTCCAGAGAAGAGCAACACAAATGATTAAAGGTCTAGAAAACATGACCTATGAGGGAAGACTGAAAGAAATGGTTTTTTTTAGTTTGGAAAGAAGATGGAGAGTGGACATGGTAGCCATTTTCAAGTCTCTAAAAAGGTGTTAAAAGGAAGCGGGAGAAAAGTTATTCTCCTTGGTCTCTGATTATAGGACAAGAAGCAATAGACTTAAATTGCAGCAAGGGAGGTTTAAGTTGGGAATTAGGCAAAATTTCCTGCCTGTCAGAGTGATTAAACATTAGAATAAATTGCCTAGGGGGCTGTGGAATCTCCATCACTGGAAATATTTAAGGGCAAGTTAGACTGACACCTGTCCAGGATGATCTAGACAGTGCTTGGTCCTGCCATGAAGGCAGTGGATAGGACTCAGTGACCTCTCGAAGTCCCTTCCATTTCTAGTGTTCTATGATTCTGCGCACACACAAAATATATTTGATAGAAGTAATTAAGTTTTTTAATATGTACATGAAATAGATATATGTATGGATTATGTGTATTCCAGTCTACTATTAAGTGATCTTCTTTGTGATTGCTGAAATATACTCTACTATAAGTCTCTGGATAATTCTCAGTAAATTTAAAAATTGAGCTCCACTATACCCCTTTGATAATAGTGCTTGCATATAAACAGAAGTTTTATAATATATAAAAAAGTAGATGAAAATGACTGATGAACAGGGGCAGAGTTTCAGGAGGATAAGGGGGCCAGCAGCCGTAAGTTTTTCATACAGTTCCCTGGACTATCAGGGAATGAGGGGAAAGTACTTGGATTTCGTGCATGCCTCTCATGCCTGGCTGGTGAAGGAGCTCAAAGAAAGCTGCATCCTAGCGTGCATGGCTGCTACCCCCCTACCATAATGAAACTCTGCCTTTGCTGATGAAACTCTTTATTTACAACCTACTGGAAGCAATGCAGGAAATACTGTTCTAACTAAAATATATTAATGTGATAGGCTATTCTCTATTTTGTCTCATTATAGTTTATGAAAATATACCTTACCTGCCGATGTAAAATCAGTATTGTTATTCCTCCTTACTTATCAGTACTGTTATTCCTACTTACTTCACTGACACTTTTATTCATGGGTATAATCACAATAATATTTAAGATTATCATATACAGTCCATTTCCCATAGAAGGATTATAAAACACACAAACTTTTCAAAGATGATACAAATGTCAAAAACTATTACACAATAAAAAAATCCAACTAACAAAATTCATGAAGAAAAACATTAATTATTTTCATCCTCTTATTAAAAACTTTATATAGTAAGTGTTCTGTGGCTTGGATTCTATGAAAAAGTATATTCAAGTGAAAGTAAATATTTCAGGGACTTGACAAACATTCTATCCCATATTAACTGAGTCCACACAGCTAAATTTCAAACACTATATAGACTAGACAAGAAATGAAGGATACAGATGAAATGTTTACTATTTTGTAGTTATACAATTATCTGATATTTCCTTGCAATATTTCATACAGAAGAACAAAATTCTCTTTTCAGACTATTATTATCAGAATTGGTTAGAAAAGTATCTCTTTATTCCTTGTGGAAAATTTAAATCAATACTTTTTTTTCATTGTTGTTGACATTTTCTTTCAGAAAAAGCAAAAGCCAAATTATTTGAAATCAGAGATAACACGGTGGTGACTTGTGGGAGTTATTATTCAGGAGCTTTTGTTTCCATTCTTCCTGATATACTAGGGGTACGTCTACACTGCAATGGTATTTCAGGATACCTTTGGTATCCCAAAATAACTACTCTGTGTCTTTTGAGCGTGTCCACTATTGCAAAATATAGTGGATGTGCTATTTCAGCATCCCTGAAAACCTTGTTGCACAAGGGATAAGGGATGTCTCGAAATAGTGTGTTATTTCAAAATTTGGTGCTGTGTAGGTGCACCAAATTTTGAAATAGCCTATTTTGAAAAAATCAAAATAAGAAATGCAATTTGCATAGAGCAAACTGCGTATTTTATTTTGAGCTAAGAGTACAGTGCATAACCACCCTAGCTTCCCTAGTCAGACTGTATCTCTCACTATACATCAAAATCCACCCCCCTTTAGTGAAAGGAGATAACTACAAAAGTCTCTGGCCTTGATGCATTGTGGGAGAAGTAGTGTGGCTGGGAAATATAGCGTATGGAAGAGAATGTCAATATGACAAAGATGAATTACATCTTCTAATAGGAACTGTGGTGGGACACATTTGTTGAAATGTAGTGCTTGTCTGAAATATTTGTTTTGGGGTCATTTTTTTAATGATTTTTTTAAAAGGCCCCTAATTAGATTTCCAGCATTTGAAAAGTTAGTTCTTTAAGAGGCTGACAGCAATGCCCAAACTAACATTAATTTTGGTTTGTTTGAATATAGGCTTTTGTTTACATATCACACAGCAATACCGCATTCAGTACTAATGACTATAATAGCCTCTGAATGTTAGGACTTCAGTGACAGTCAGCTAAGGAAAGCAACTACAACTTGGCTTCTTATTTGGGGTAAGTCAAAGCTTGCAGACAAAGCTTTTTTCAGTCAAATATCCAGCATATGACATGAATTTCACGGTGAATCTCTCCCATTCATGGCATAGCACTAGTCTCCCAGTGATTTTATTTCCAACAAGCTATTCTTAATTTTATGATAGTCCAACTTTCAACACCCTCCACACAAATGGGAGTCATGGTCTTTGTCACAAAGCATGTCATATTTTTCATTCGGTACCAAATTCCAGTTCTCTATGCACAGTCAAACAGGCTTCAAACACAGGATTGGGGCAACCCAATCTTCTCATCCTGCTTATAGAATGCAGAATCTCCAAACAGTGGATGCAATTACTACTACAATTCAAGGCACGAAGTTTTATCTATAACCTCTGTGCCATACCTCCAGAAGGATGGCATAATTGATATATGTGTAGTGACAGACCCAGTGGTGTGTCCCTGATCAGACCCATTTCCACCTTCCCTGCATTCACATAGGCTATGTCTAGACTGCAAGCCTCTTTCGAAAGAGCGCGTCTAGACTACACGCGGAACTTTCGAAAAAGCGGCTTGCTTTTTCGAAAGAAAGCACCCAGTGAGTCTGGATGCTCTCTTTCGAGGAAGCCCTATTTACATTCAAGAACGCCTTCTTTCGAAAGAGGAACTTTCGAAAGAAGGCGTTCTTCCTCGTAGAATTAGGTTTACCGCCATCGAAAGAAAAGCCGCGTTCTTTCGATTTAATTTCGAAAGAACGCGGCTTGAGTCTGGACGCAGGTGAAGTTTTTTCGAAAAAAGGCTACTTTTTTCAAAAAAAACCCTGAGTCTGGACACAGCCATAGAGTCTCCTAGCACATCATCTCTGTAGATCACTGTTGCCCTTTCCTTAGAAGAATGGAACCAATGACATTGCTTTTTGGGAACTAAGATGCCCATGCCAGCATGGGAAAGGCAGTATTTTGTCCTTTTTATCTGAGCAATTTATTTTTTAATTAAACACAGTTTATTCATTTTCCATGTTTTAATCTAAAGCAACACAGAAAACCAGATATGGCATGAGATCACAAAGCAATTCAGGAGCTATCACAAAGTATATGTGTTGCAAAACGACACCATTTGTGTCAATTACTTTGTGACATGTCATGAGCTAATTTCTGAGGTGTCACAGTCACAAGATAACCCAATTTAACTCATGTCAGCACCATATAAAATATTAAAAGAGGTGAAGTATGTCAATGTTCTGCAGAAAAGTAACAGATTTCCTACCTATTAAAACTAAGAAAGTGATAACCAAAATTTTTTTGCTTTCGTTATAAGCTAAAAGTGGCCATATATAATGGATTTCTCTCCATACTTCTCCAGCACACAAAACATCACCCTTGAGTGTTGACCTGTGGCACTAAGAGATGAGGGACTAATTTAATTTCATTGTTCCCTGTTTTAATCAAAGGCTGTCAATCATAAAATTCCAATTCAACTAAAATTAAATGGAGATTTGCTGATGTGGCAATTGCTTTCTGGTTATGGGGATAACAAGTGTTTCATATTTGGTCACATTTGCATTTGAGCCTGAGTTTACAGAAAAACATTCTAGCTTTAGAATTCTGACTGGAAATGATATTTGAATTTAAAAGTGTATTAGTACCTAATGAAAGAATTTATGAAGCAGGTATATTGCTGGTAGTAAAAATAAGAGATTCCGGCAGTGCGTGTAAAATAAGAAATATAAAGAATTGTTTATACAGTGATTAATACTTTTAAATATAGAAGTTTAATGAAAGTTTAGGTATGGGGAACTAAAACAAAATTCCAAATAAATGACTCATTTTCTAGAAAGGGAACAATTCATTCCAGGGAAAACTTACACGGGGCACAGCAGATTTATTTAATGCTCTCTTCCGTACTACATAAATCTAACAGAGTTACTGAACTCTGATTGGAGATTGGCAGATGTGGGGCTGCAAATATGACGTAGTCTTTGTAGTGGCCCTGAATATACTGGTGCATAAGAGACTTTTAGGGTAGCTTAAAGGAAAAGCTGCTAGATGTTTGATTGTATCAGTTCGTCAGCTTAAATACCCTGCTTAGGTGGCACTGACTAGCAGTGATCAGTATTAGAATCTATAGCTTTGTTTTTTAAGCTATGTTCTGTGGCACACCGGTGTGCTGTGAGGCAGTCAGAGGTGTGCCATGGAGAACAACAGAATTCAAAATAGCTGTCCTTAAAGGGGCAGGCGACCTTTTTTTTTGCTCAACAAGTGTTCCTCGGTCTTAAAAACTTTAAGAAACACTGATCTCTAGTTTTGACCATAGATTTTCCAAAAGGTTATATAAGAGACCTGCCATGGTTGTATGCATATTTGGATGAATTCCATACAATTTAACTCAGTGAGAATTCCCTTGTCCAAATCACCTCCATCTTTTTGAGGGAGCATTGAGGAGTGAATTTTTACTCTCCTTATATATGAAAACATTGCAAGTGGTGAACTAGATCTCTTTTTTATATAATGGCAAGGGGGCGGGAGTGAAAAAAAAATCCCCAGTGATAAATGACACATAATAAGAGAGACTATTTGATCCATTTTCCTATTTAATCTTGACTAATTCATGTCAAAGTTACAGTATAAAAATCTTCAATGGATTCATTAACTGATGATAACTTGTATACAAAATAAGGATAATACGTCTACTTTTTGTTTTTAAACTTCATAAACTCTTCTAGTTCCTGAAATTTTTCAACTTCAATACATTATTCTTTTATGTTAGCAGTTGTTTCTAATTATGTGATTATAGTTTACAAAGTCAACTGAAATCATATTTTTACCATCCCAGGAATGAAGCAGTTTACTGTACAATGATAAAAAATAAAAAGCCCTTGCACTGCAGTAATCGGAAAGTCTAAATTAGGCTGCAGACTATAGCTATAAAGGGAAGTCATGCAGAAACATGCCCTTTAGCATGATACTTTCTCTAAATTATGTTACTCTTTTAAGTGCTTATTTTACCATGTGAATCCTTAAATTAAAAATGAGGCACTTTTATAAGTATACTCTGTGATGGCTTATTTTCATTTTATTAACCTACGGTCTTTTATCAGATAGGATAATCCTAGTTTTCTAACTACCTATCTAAAACAATTGCCCTCTATCTGGAATCCATCAACATTGCTGTTAGTCATTGTACTTTACTTATAGCTGTTGACTCCACTGGTGGAAATCCATGCAGTAAAATCCGGCAATGGCAAGATGAATGAAAGGACAATGGGAAAAAATCAAAGCTGACTCTGCCCGTGCTGTACAGCTAGAGTAAGAGGCAGTGTGTTCTGCACATCTTCAGGAGCAGAGCAGAGACTACCTTATGTCTCAGAGAGCCACACTTCAGGTTCAGGAAGAAATTATGCTGGAACAGCTCATTCTTGATGAAGATTCCTTCCCTTTCTGTACTAGTTCAGGTAGCTGAGCAAGGTGTTCAGTTGAGAAGTCAGAATTCAGTCACCAAATCCTCACCACTGGCCACCTAGAGATGGAATCTCCGTGCCAACCACAAACCATTGATGTGGGTTCGAAGCACAGGGAAAGAGAGCACATATAACTCTTTTACTCCCTGCATGTGTCTGAGCTTTTTGGACATCTTTTTCATATTTTGTACATATGATGTAAAAATAGGAGGCTCCCTTGAAGTCAGTGGGAATTAGACATTGTCATCAATGGTAGTGGGATCGTGGCTGTCCACGGTATAGTGTGATACGAGACATTTTGGTTTAGTTTTGCAGCTCCAGAGTTATTTGTGCAAGACAGAGATGATGTGTGAATGGTCAGGTCAACACCTCCCACGTTAATACCATTACAGGCCAGGTTGTGACATGGGTGATATGTCATTCCAGCTCTTCCCAGCATATCCCACCCTTGAAAACAGCCATATGGGGTACATTAGGCTACTCACCCACATACCCATGGGCTAGGCAGGCATGGTATGGGATATGGTTCAAATCCTCTTGCTCACTGCTCAGAGTTGGCTCAGCAGCCAACCCCAGAGCACACAGGATTGTAGGCCAAGAGTAGATTCATAGTGCTCACACACAAGAAAGAATCCTGCCTGAGAGCTACAACTGAGTCACACAACCTCCCATAGGTGCTTCTCCAGTAGAGGGGTTTTCACTGTACTCTCTGCTTGAGGGTTGTGCATCAGATGAAAGTCTAACCCTAACAGAGCATTTTAAAACTGACCTGGTCAGGGAGCCAACACTATTTTTTTTTATGACTAGCACATTTTCCCAGCATTGCTCAGGTCAACTCAATTAAGCTTTTTAAAAAAGGAACCTGTTCATGCTGTATTTAAATTATTATATTTTTCAAACATAGTGTTATGTTTAGGAAGTTAACTTTTATTTCAGATTTCTTAAAAGATTCTTAATTTTTTTACATTCAATTGTTTTTAGTAATTTTTTTAAATATTTGGAATTCCACTAGGTGTACCGGTAGTTCGGAATAGGAAGCCTAGCCGCGCTGCACGGGGTTCGAACCAGCAAGGTTTTAAAAATGGCGGCTCCCCGCTTATGCAAATGAAGCCCGGGAAGTTCAAATCCCGGGCTTCATTTGCAAGTGCGGTATGCCTACATTACCCTCGTAGTTCGAACTAGGAGGGTAGTGTAGACATACCCTTACTGTTTAAGTTTTAACCTGACTCCTTCAGTTGCTGTAACAGAACCAAGCACAATTTAAAAGAACTTCAGCCGGTCATAAGGGACAGGTATAGGAAGAGCTTAGGCATTTGGATTTGTGTCACTCCCAGGTGACAGGTCCGTTGGGGCTCCTCTCAGTCTTTCCCAGGCTGCCCGCTGCGAAGGGATTTTTGCATCCTAGCAGCTAAAATCTGAGGTGTAATAAGCTCTTCCTATAAAGGGGTGTCTGTTGGCCTGCTGGCTACCCTCTGCGACAGGACCCCGGTCCTAGCAGTAAAGACACGGACGTTAAACCTTTTCTCGGAAACACACACACACACACACACACACACTGCCCTGACCGTCAGCTGACAGATGTCTGTAAAGTCCTTATCATAAGAGGCCCAATCCTGATTTGCAGTCCAGGAACTACTGTAATGCAAAGTGCCCTAACAAGAAGAACACAGCTATAGAAAGAAGCAGGAGAATTACATTAAGAAAGAAGTTAACAAATACCATATTTCAGGAACTCTTCTTAATCATACAGTTCAGAGGAGGTCAGTTCCACTAAAGTGGTTTTATTTTTGGTTTGTAATAGAGCTTGAGTTTACCCTCAGGGATAAAGAAATAGGTCAATTTTCTCAAAAAATGCAATTATTTAAAAATTGTCATGATATGTGGGATCCATTCATAGCAAGGTCTCCAGCACAGTTAAAGAGGTAAGGAATACATTAGTGTCAGAGAGCCAACAGATAAAACCACTTACTGTTTTAATGGAGTTGTAACATTAAGTAATGAAAATATTTGATCTGCTAATCCACAGAAAAAGTCTTTGCAAATTGTGATGTTCTTCTTAAATGTTTCCCCCCTCCCAGTTGAACTTGAAAGGTACACATGGAGTACATCCTGGTACATTACTAACTGACCCATCTTGCATTTGATTATAAATCCAAGTGGAAAGTTCACACAGCTTTATGCTTTTATTTTTTTAGAAGCCTTATTATATACCCTGTGAAGACAGAGCTCAAAACTTTGACATTGCACTATAAATCTCAGCACTACCTCCATGAATTCTCTTTTTGCATAGTCTGTTGGCCAGGCAGTAAGAGTTTAGAGTAGTAGTAAAAACTACTTGTGTTGTATAAATAAATGAGATGTAACTTCAACCTGCCTTGCTTTTTGTTTTCTGTTTCAGAGGAAAGAATTTACAGGTTTTGCCCATGCAAAGCTTCTAATGACTTGGGAGTTTTGAGTGTATTGGGACTGGAGGATCAGACACTTTACTGCTACAGCAGTTTGCTCTGCTTACAATGGGTACCTGGAGACACAGGACTGTACCACATAAAACAAACTTCTCAAAATCTAATCTGACAGCTCTGCAAACCAAAGCCAATGCCTAAAACACAGATCCATGAAGGTAGAGCCTTTCCCTCATGTGAACCTGCATTGACTTTAAGATACTCTGTAGAGGCAACATGTGCAGAAGTAAGGTCCAGCAATCACCATTTGCTTAATACATGACTAATAAGTCTTGGGCATTGTACTTATTATTAAGCAATCTCTTTTTTTTATCAGCAAAATATCACATGTAATTTATGCAAAACTAAATTAAATGTTATGTGAATACTGATGTAAAATCTGAGAAGTTTATAGAATTCATACTATATAGCATTATTCTACTATATAGCATTATTCTGAATATAAAGATATATTATACATATAAATTTAATAGTTTGGTACAACTTTTTTTATTTTCAGGATTTCGCAGGGATATTTATTTTTCAAATGTAGCACACAATGATTTACATACAAGAATAGTTATAAACCTGTAACTTAAGCTTTCATCATGAAAAAAAGAGATTTAGAAAATTACTTCTCAAGCTATATTTTACTCCTAATTTTCCTGCAAGTACTTTAAAAATGACTATAACTTTTATTCCTTCTAGGTGAGCCACATAGGGTATAAATGTATACACTGGGATGTGCAGGAGCCTGATATTAACTCAGTATTATGTAAAATCTCAAAAAATTAAAAGGGTAAAGTCTAAAATGTAGATTTGCTGTGCATCATGTTGCAAAAAAGTAGCCTAAGATGTGAAAAGGATAGCTTGCTCTGTTATTTAAAGGAGAAACAATGGGCATATTTAAATATTTCCATTGTCTTGACATTTATCTGTTTGAAAAAGAAATCCTGTGTATTTTGCCTCAATCCAGTGAGCACATAAGCATGTCACAAACTTTAAGCATGTGAGTAATTCCAATAAAATCCATGACACTAATAATGTACTAGAAGTTGACACACTAATTAATTAGAATATAACATTTGTCAGCTCCAAGAAATATTTTTGAAAATAATTCCTCACCAAAATTAGAATAATTTGCAGATAGAGAAGTTTCTTTGTTAATATTCTATTCTGAATCATCCATGCTCTGGACAAATATCACCTCTAAGGTTTTCTAACATTACTATTTCCTAATTACGGATTCCTTCCCCTATAAGAAGAAACATGAGAGAAGAATAGAAGAGCAACAACAGTCTTGTGTGTTTAACTTTCAATCCACAGAAATGACAAGAGAAATTTTCAGCAGAGTAAAAAGTTGTTTACGAGACCATTTACAATAGATGCTAGATTGGGAGATCATTCTCTTCATGGAAGATATAGGGATTTAAAAAATTGGTTTTGCTCTGATTAGAGAATTATGGACCCTGGAAGGTCATGCTTCCAGATAGCACACCAGAAAGGGTTCCAAGAATCTGGGTATGTGAGCTTCCACTATAAATAGAGCAGATTCCATCAAAACATTGATTAAATCAGTCTGGCTCTGTGGAATATTTCAATTTTGATGAATCAGGAAATGCAGATGAAACGTAGGTGGTTTTTATAAATGAATTGTACCCATAGCTCCTGTACACCTTGTAAAACTAGACTTGGAGAGGCAGTGACAACCTTTTATTTCTTCACTGAAACTTGTTCCATATAGTTCAAGTAACAGGTGTGTTGTGAGCAAGACACAAGGGCTACGTCTACACTGGCCCCTTTTCCGGAAGGGGCATGTAAATTTCACTAGTCGTCGTAGGGAAATCCGCGGGGGATTTAAATATCCCCCGCGGCATTTAAATAAAAATGTCCGCCGCTTTTTTCCGGCTTTTAAAAAAGCCGGAAAAGAGCGTCTAGACTGGCCCCGATCCTCCGGAAAAAGTGCCCTTTTCTGGAGGCTCTTATTCCTACTCATTTATAGCGATAAAAATTTTGCCACTGACTTCAGTGAAGCCAAGATTTCACCCTAATTACCTAATTCAGTAATTCTCTTTAGGTGAGTTTTGATTGTTTTAAATCTTGACTTAGAACACACACTGCTAGGAGTGAGAATTTATTCTTCAGTAGGAATAAGAGCCTATTCTTTGAAGTAGGAATAAGAGCCTCCAGAAAAGGGCACTTTTTCCGGAGGATCGGGGCCAGTCTAGACGCTCTTTTCCGGCTTTTTTAAAAGCCGGAAAAAAGCGGCGGACATTTTTATTTAAATGCCGCGGGGGATATTTAAATCCCCCGCGGATTTCCCTACGACGACTAGTGAAATTTACATGCCCCTTCCGGAAAAGGGGCCAGTGTAGACGTAGCCAAGAAGTCATTCTTCTGCTCTACTCTGCGCTAGTTAGGCCTCAGTTGGAGTATTGTGTCCAGTTCTGGGCACCGCATTTCAAGAAGGATATGGAGAAACTGGAGAGGGTCCAGAGAATAGCAACAAGAATGATTAAAGGTCTAGAGAACATGACCTTTGAAGAAAGGCTGAAAGAATTGGGTTTGTTTAGTTTAGAAAAGATAAGATTGAGGGGAGACATGATAGCAGTTTTCAGGTGTCATAAGGAGGAGGGAGAAAACTTGTTCATCTTGGCCTCTGAGGATAGAACAAGAAGCAATGGGCTTAAACTGCAATAAGGGAGGTTTAGGTTGGACATTAGGAAAAAGTTCCTAACTGTCAGGGTGGTCAAACACTGGAATAAATTGCCCAGGGAGGTTGCGGAATCTCCATCTCTGGAGATATTTAAGAGTAGGTTAGATAAATGTCTATCAGGGATGGTCTAGACAGTATTTGGTCCTGCCATGAGGGCAGGGGGCTGGACTCGATGACCTCTCGAGGTCCCTTCCAGTCCTAGTATTCTGTGATTCTGTGAAGTAAATTCCGAATACAGCAAAACTAGCTGAAAAAAATGTCAGATTAATAACTTTACTCACAGGAAATACCCATAATCTTTGGAATCTTGGGACCATTTTTATTCCACTCAATGAAACTGGGGAACATATACAAGAAAGGTGCTTCTTCCACCTATGTTCATGCTTTAAAAGGAATCCATAGAACATGAGTACAGCAATGCAGCTATAATTACACATTACAAAATGTCACTAAAATATTAATTGAAAATGCTGATACATTTTCAGAAAAAGAAACACATGTTCAAAATGAAATATATTGAAGGAATGTGCTCATTGTAATAACTTCTGTCATACCTCGAACTAGTTAATGGAATCAAAGCTGCATTGACTTAAAAACAAGATCTTTAAGTATTTCTGTAGTTTACTCAACCACAACAAAAATGTAGCCAGATATTTTCAAATGAGGATGGGAGAAATAAATCTGTCTCCAGTATTATAAACTTGGTAATTCAAGAAGCTCTTGCTTAGAGCAAACTTTCAGAACAGAGCCAGCAGAATCCAAATTTCTGCTATACAAAAGGGTCAAATGTGTAATAATATCATAGGTATTTCTCATTGTATTGTAGTCAATGAATGATGCAAACCACTAATGGACACTAGGAATTAACTAGTGGTCAGAAGGTTTGCAATAGGAAGCATAGTGTCCCTGAAAAAAAGAATTTATTAATCAGCCCAATGATTGCTCTATTCCTTCTTTCCTTTGAAGAGATAAAAATCACACCATTGTTATATGCTGTGGAATTAGGAAACCTACAGAACATCAGACAATCCAGCTCGTCATTTACATCATGGGCTTCTAAGGCCTGATAATAATGAGAGGGTTTCAGCATAGTACATGCAAAAGTCTCTTGTTGCAGTCATCAGAGAAGCCTCAACCTAGTTGGGTTTCAGGAAATTGAACTAATGCAAGTAATTTTAATCAGTGCAGGCTATCAAAGAGGACAAAGTTGGAGTAATGATCATGAGTGTCAGATTGCCTCATCAAACTTAGCCAAGACTTAAGTAAGACAAGTATCTTGATAGAAATCATGTGTGCAGACTTCAAAAGAAAAGAGATTCTTGTTTAAACAACCATAAAACAATTGTATTATCTCAGGTTTTAAACTATTTTAATCAAACTTCTGTTCTCTCCATCCTGACACACACATGTTTCTAGTTCTGGGTATAAAAGCCTATGGTCCCACCAGATAGCACTGGAATCATTTTAGTTGACATATGAGTAGTGCTCTCTGGCTATCTGATTCATTACCTCCATCTGCAGTATTTTCAGAATCAAATGTTTCACCACTCCTTTAAAACAACAAAGACACATAGGCATCTTTTCCCAGAGAAAAAGATACATGTACCAAGTAGGGTAATAAAGCATAATCTGTCTATATATTTTAGAAATGTTCATCTGTCTGTCTGTCCATCTGTGAGTCTATTTGTTCAAGAACTCCTCCTAAATGATAAGAGCCAGGACCACCAAATTTGGTAGGCAGCCTCCTCTTTTCCTCACTTAAAGCAAAGTCAGGGTTTGGTTGTGTCAGGACAACATCGTGTGCCTGGAAGGCACAGTTATACTGTGGAATGACCAGAAGGGGGATCAAGGCATTGATCAGCAGCAGCAGGCCTACCAATGGGAGGAGGCAAAGAGGATAATTGCCCCAGGGCCCAGAGAGTCAAATAGGCCGGGAGTGCCCAGCCACTTCCACCACCGCTACTATGACTTCTGGAGTCCTGGGACCCTTTGAATTGCTGATAGAGTGCCACTTCACATGGATCTGAGGGCTGGGGGGGGGGGGGAGGGCACACTATGGTCTGGGTAGTGCAAAGGGCTGACTGCCCTTGTCCCAACCCACTTCTGCCTGAGGCCTCACCCATTCTGGGGCTATGTAGCCAGGCCCCTCCCGCACCTTTCCCTGGGGCCCACAGTGGCTGGTGGCCCCACAAAGCAGCAGTAACCAAAGACTATGTTCACAAAGAGCAAGACCTGCCCAGCTGAGATGCGGAGTTTTTAGAGACCCCACCCCCAAACAAGCTAAAGTAACAAAAAAAGATGTATAGATGAAAACAAGTCTACTACTTTGCAGGTCTTCTCAAAGATTTGAAACTCAGACAAAAACAATCCAGATGCACTTTATCATTGGGAAAAATAAAGAGTTATTCACGATGGGGATTTTAACATGAAATAGCCACATTATCATTATGTAAGTAAAACCCCCAATAGATGGCAACACTGGCCACCAAGGCCATTCAAGCTAGAGCTTGTTGGATTTTTTGAATAAAAGTTTTTTATTATAAAATGCCATTAGCTGGAAAGGATCAACACTTTTTCCATTTAGGGAAAACAAAGAAAAAAATCCAACTTGTCGTACGATCCTGTTTCGATATTTTCAGAAAGGAATTTTCCAAGCCCATATGGCTTTTCAGCTGATTTTTAAATTATAGTTAAAACAATAAAAATAATATTAATAAAAAGGGTAAAATAAAAATGAAAAAAAATATTTTGATTATGCTGATCAAATTTGGGGAGGAGGATTTTCTATCCACAAAAATTGTCAAGATTCACCTTTTGTTCTGATTTGGGATCAGCACTATTTTCACAATCTCAAAAGGTCTTGGAGGATGGGGAAGCATCCAGTACAGAAGTCTGTTCACATGACAAGAGTGAGACCCACCAAGCCGGGACAAATCCCCAGGAGAGGGCACTCCACAGCTAGCAGAATAATTTCATATCTGCATCAGTGTAAGAAAACAACCACTGAATGAGAACATGAGAGGTCAATAACTAGAGAGCTTGTCTTGTTGTTTGTGATTTTTTTTTAAAGAAAAAGCAGCACTCTCGGTACTTAGGCATCAGAAAAGGCACATCTTAGCCCAAAGGGCCATATAAGTTGAAAAGGATGAGAAAGAGACAATAGCTACCGAGTGATCCCTTAGGACACTCTTGCTATACCCTTTATAAAAGATAGAGTAGCTTTCAAAGAAGGGCACCCGTGAGTGTTTTTCAAAATTAGAGCATATAAGCTTGGCTGAGCACATGCCACAGCCACAAAATCTCTCCCCGCACAAAATGGTCATCAATATAGCCTTGAATAGGCCAAACTGTGATTTTGGCTACGTCTGTGAAACTCACAAAGTATAATGAGAGAGAGTTCAGTCTTCTTGGTGAATAAAAATGCTATTTTTGCCTGTGCTCAGAAAAGGAAAAGGCAGATTTAATTGTTTTAGCACATCCTGTGAATTGATTAATTTATCTTTACAGTTATGAAAATCAGCTTTATGACCATCCATTGACACCAAATTCTCCTGTATTTTGGGCTAGCAGCACTGTATTACTGCAAAATACCTCCATCGCTGAACACTTTTTTGGGTTAGCTGATTTTTGCTAATCATTCTTCTAATTAAGTCACTAGATTCTGTTTCGAAACTCACCATCATCTTCTAGAGATGAGGATACATGAAAAGTTGCTTTCCCTCCAATTTAACAATCTCGTGATTAAATCCCATTTATAACTGAGACGAATAATGAAAAGGCCTAAAGGTAGCTCCATATGTGTTCACTTCTTTCCTGATTCAGCTAAATGTTTTTAAATGAATATTAATTGATAACTACTGTAGATGAGCTATACAAATCCACTATGCCTTTTTTCCAGAGTACATCACTTTGCAACTTCCTTTTCAATATGATTTTTCTTTTCCAATTTAACATCCTGATCCAACAATCCACTTAGGAACGTGCTGAATTCTAAGCATATGAGTAGTGCTATTGAAGTCAATAGATCTACTCCCCTTTTTAAATTTAGGCACATTTTGGCTTTGTCTACACTGCAGGGTTTTTGCACAAGAAGCTTTTTGTGGAAGAGAGATCTTCTGCAAAAACTTCTTGTGCAAAAGCATGTCCACACCTCAAAAGTGCATCGCAAAAGTGATGTGCTTTTGCTCAAGAAAGCATCCATGCTGCATGGATGCTCTTGTACAAGAAAGCTCTGATAACCATTAACAGAAAGGGCAGAGCACCTGTGGTTTTTCTGATAGGCTCTTTTTGTGCAAGAAACCCCTTCGGAGCATTCACACACGCCTTTTTGCGCAAGAGCTGTAGCGCAAAAAGAAGTTATTCCTCATGGAGAGAGGAATAACTCTACTGGCAAAAGCCCTCTGTCCTGTCCATTTACTGTATTTTTTTTCCACAAAAACACGCTTGAGGTATGAACAGTCCACCATTTTTTTTGTGTAAAAAACTTGTAGTGTAGACATAGCAATTAAGTATTTTGCTGGCTTAAGGCCTAACATAGCATTTGGGATGCAGAACAATAAATAGGCACAATTCAATTCATGAAGCATTTCATGAAATGAATACTGCAATGTGTTTTAGAGGTTGGAAACGAACCAACCTTGAAGTTTACTTGGAGATTTCAGACAGATGAACTTATATATCCAAGTGGAAATTGCCCCTAGATAGCCTTTCCTTCTCATGCAGCTTGTCCTTTCTCTTCACAGGTCTCAGGACACCTCTTCTTACCTCACACATCTTTTTGAGGTCCATAGATCTGTTACTATAGTGGATATTTGTGCATCTAAAATGTTTCTGTAAGGCAGAACTAATAGCTGTCTTCTGAGGGAGATGAGATTCTAGAACTAATTGAAAGTGTTTTTTTATTGAGCTTTATCTTCTGTTAATTGTTTCATGCACATTAAACAAAACTATTGGATTTGGAGCTTTTGCCTACTGCATAAACTGAATGTTGATTGTGCTCTTCGGAGAGAAGGAACTATGTGTGTGATAGATAAACATGTAGATATTTCCTTTTTCTTCTTGAAAAATGATTTGGCTTTCTTGTAAGTCACTGTTGCTGGTTATTTTGAGCTGTTAATGATTATGAACTATTGCTTATAGATTCATAAATTTCAAGACTAGTCTGGACCGCTGTGATTCTTTGTTGACCTTCTGTACAACATAGGACATACAATTACTCTGGGGGAGTACTATGTCCACATCTTTTAGAAAAATATCTATTCTTGAGTTAATAATTGCCAGAGATGGAGAACCCACAATAACCCTTAGAACATTCTTTTTCAATGGTTAATAACCCTCACGGTTAAAACTGAATGTCTCATTCCCAATCTGATTCTGTCTAGCTTCAAATTCCAGCCATTGCCTCATGTTATGATTTTCTGTACTACACCAAAAAGCCCTGTGTCAAATAGGTTTCCCACTGTAGGAATTTATAAACTGCGATCAAGAACATAAGAATAGCCATACTGGGTCAGACCAAAGGTCCATCTAACCCAGTGTCCTGTCTGCCAACTGTGGCCAATGCCAGGTGCCCAAGAGGGAGTGAACCAAACAGGTAATGATCAAGTGATCTCTCTCCTGCCATCCATCTCCAACCTCTGGCTAACAGAGGCTAGGGACATCATACCTTACCCATCCTGGCTAATAGCCATTAATGGACTTAACCTCCATGAATTTATCTAGATCTCTTTTAAACCCTGTTATAGGCCTAGCCTTTACAACCTCCTCAGGCAGGGAGTTCCACAGGTTGACTATGTGCTTTGTGAAGAACTTCCTTTTATTTGTTTTAAATTAATTTCATTTGGTGGCCCCTAGTTCTTATATTATGGGAACAAGTAATTAACTTTTCCTTATTCACTTTCTCCACACCACTCATGATTTTATATACCTTTATCATATAACCTCTTAGTCTCCTCTTTTCCAAGCTGAAAAGTCCTAGTCTCTTTAATCTCTCCTCATATGGGACCCGTTCCAAACCCCTAATCATTTTAGTTGCCCTTCTCTGAACCTTTTCTAATGCTAGTATATCTTTTTTTGAGATGAAGAGACCACATCTGTAACCAGTATTCAAGATGTGGGCGTACCATGGATTTATACAAGGGCAATAAAATATTCTCAGTCTTATTCTCTATCTTTTTTTTAAATGATTCCTAACATCCTGTTTGCTTTTTTGACTGCCGCTGCACACTGCGTGAATGACTTCAGAGAACTATCCATGATGACTCCAAGATCTCTTTCCTGATTAGTTGTAGGTAAATTAGCCCCCATCATATTGTATATATAGTTGGGGGTATTTTTTCCAATGTACATTACTTATCCACATTAAATTTCATTTGTCATTTTGTTCCCCAATCACTTAGCTTTGTGAGATCTTTTTGGAGTTCTTCACAGTCTGCTTTGGTCCTAACTATCTTGAGCAGTTTATTATCATCTGCAAACTTTGCCACCTCACTGTTTACCCCTTTCTTCAGATAATTTATGAATAAATTGAATAGGATTGGTCCTGGGACTGACCCTTGGGGAAGACCACTAGTTACTCCTCTCCATTCTGAAAATTTATCATTTATTTCTGCCCTTTGTTTCCTGTCTTTTAACCAGTTTTCAATCCATGAAAGGATCTTATCTCTTATCCCATGACAACCTAATTTACGTAAGAGCCTTTGGTGAGGAACCTTGTCAAAGACTTTCTGGAAAGGGCATGAGCATTGGTTCCCACCATCATCAGGAGATCCTGCTGCCAGTCCAACAGTCTCTCCATGGCTGTGGCTGCTATGTCCAGATTTAGCTGACCGCTGCTGGAGTTTGCTGCTAAAGGTTAGTTAACCTGTTAACCACTAAGCATACTGGTAAGCTTGCTGGTTAACATCCCATATTCTATACACACACGTAGGTAAGCTTTGCTGTGGGCTAAATCAAGGCTGCAGACTATAGGTTCCCCATCACTGAATTCTGTTTGATTGCTCTCCATTCTCACTGTCCATCCTCATCTCTCTATGACTGTTAGCCTAGTGCAATCATCTTAAACTCTGTGGACAATTATTCCAGTGCATGTTGATGGATGTCACATTGTTCAGATAAGACATCCCATGTTGCCTTATTCACACACAATTTTTTATAGTTGCCTTTTCTTCTCTTTTAACCCAGCTCTGTATTTTAATCAATTCAGCCTTCTTCCTCACTCATGTTTTCTTTGGGAATCTACAGACTTATCTTAAATGATTCTCAATTATCACTCAGGGTTTTCGGATTAAATTCTTTATTTCAACTGATTTGGCTCATAACTGCTTTCAATTTTGCGAAGTTGTCGCTTAATAGTATTATCTATCTAAACTAACTGATTTGGACTTTATTTTGTGTGCAAATTATAAATATCATCAACTCATTATCAGTTTATATAAAGTACCATTAATTTTTAGTTCCATATACCAACTTCTGTATATGCTGTTACTCTTTATCTGTCAAGATAAAATCTAATATAGAATTCCCACATGTTGGATATAATGCTGTGAGTTCACAAATTGTTATCAATAATCTCTAGAAATTTGAGGATGTTTAAGTGCTGGCAGCATGAGAGCTCTATTTCACTCACATTAAAGTCCCTCATTATATCACAGGTTTTTTTATTACAAATTATAAATAGATATGTAAGGAGCAGGTCATCCTGTTCCCAAGTGTGATCTGGTTTTCAGTAGCAGATTTCAACTAGTATACCACCCTGTGTTTTATCTGTTTGGACATTGATCCATAAGAATTCAAAATAATTTCCTTTTGAATTGTCAGTGACTAAGGAAAAAAGGAGATGGCACTTGACACAGAGTATTACTCCCCCTTTACTTTTCCTCGCGCCATCATTCCTAAATAGGTAGTAACCTTTGATTTTAACATTTAAATCATAGGAATCATCCTGCCAAGTTTCAGTAACATCAACTAGATTGAATTTATCCTCAGAAATAAACAATTCTAAGTCCTCTTGATTGTTACATACGATTGGTGCACAGATAGAGCCCTGCAAGGATACAAAGTTTGTATCTGCATCCACATCTGTACCCACAAAAATGAGTCACAGATACCCACTTTGACATCCATGGATGCAGATACCCATGGATATATCTGCAAATTTGCAGGTTCCAGATATAAAATTTGTATCTGTGTCCACACCCAGATCCACCAAAATTAGCTGTGGATATAAAACAGATATCTGCAGTTCTCTACGAATAATCATTTTTCCTCTTTGTGTCCTTATTACCTTAATTATTTGTTATAATAATCTGTACTCACTTTTAAAAAAACATTTTGTAGCATGTGATTTAGAATTTTTAAATGATCTCATCATAAATTTAAAGCATACTGTGACGGTGTTCTGCATAGTTGGCTGTTCTGACTGCACCCACTCTTGTGATTTGCTTAGTTCGATAGCCAAGGGCTTATAAATTGTGCTACGGGATGGAATATTTTCATTTCATTGTTTTTATCCAGGAAAGGATTTACAAATGAGTTGAAGCGTTAGGAAAAGACGTAGAAGCATATAGCTTCCATTCATGTGCATTGTCAGCAACAAGAACAGGAGACAGATCCAGTGGAGCAAGCAAATATCTCCCCTGTTTAGCTCTTCCAGGGTATTATATGAGGTGTGTTTCTAATAGAAATAGTGCACAGGAAGGAAGCCAGTTTCCATGGAATTTCATCTGCATCAATTGAGAGAAAAAAATACAAAATACTAACACCTGCATATGCTGTTAAAGACAAAGAGTTATGGGTAACAGCTAGACCAGATGTCAGTGATTAGATGTGTTGCACCAAAGAAAAAAAACAAGAAGTTTTTTTTTTTATAACAATGTCTCATACATTTCCGGAATACTTATGCTTGAAAAGTGTTTTATGGATGATATATGGTACTCGGGTGCCAAGTGGTTTAAATACATTCTGAAGCATGTAACATCTTTTCTCTGAGACTGTAAGCCCTGTACAATAATTTTAAATAAACTCTATGTGGGCAACTATTTCAGGACAGAGGATGGATTTTCCCTTTCTTGCATATGTCTCTGAAACAGTGGCTTGTTTTCTAGCATATGATCTTGGCCTTATGGGCAGACTGAAGGAATATGAGACTGTGAAACAGGACTTCAGATAAGAGCCTCATGAGTGATAACTGAAAGTTCTATAAGGTGGACGTCAATGTGTAGAGCTGCCTCCTCTCTCCCCTCCCCCTACCAGGAAGTGTTATACATGCAGGAACTTTAGCAATGGCTGCTCACTGCTTATATCTGTACATCTGGGTGCCAGTGCCTGCACTCTAGCCAAATGGGAGGGGGGTACTGAGGCTTGGAGTCTCACCACAGAGATGGAGCATCAGCGCTGGCTTACCCTGCTATGGTGAGAGGGGAGAGAGGAATGGCAGAGCCTCACTATGGGCTGGATCAAGACAAGCTGGGGGGTCGGAACCACCCAAGGGTTGTCGGTTCCCCATCCCTGATTTATATCACTGCTTTTATTGCTGATCCTCATTTACCTGTGCCAGAACCACGTTAGTTCTTTTTCATCATTCTCCATTCTCACTGTCCATCGTCATCACTCTCTGACTGGAAGCCTGGTGCAATTATCTTAAACTCTGTGAGCAACTGTTTCAGGACATATTGCCGGATGTCAATTTGTTCAGATAAGGCATCACAGGAATTTTACTGGGACAAGATAATGAGGAGAGACACTTGAAATTCATAAGTACTTGTTAGACCATCTTCTCTTCCTCTGATCAGAATTCACTTGGCACTCAGCCACATAGAGTGGGAGGAAGTGAAATGCCCTGCCCCAATAACATACCACTATAGGCTGAATTGAGAAGAACATTCTAGCTCATTAAGTCCTCTGAAGGAGTATAGGACAGATTGTCCCGCTGTCTGCTTACCCAGAGATATCTTCTCCAGTGCCTTCAGGATTGTCTGTATAGTTTATGATCTCAATACAGTTCTTCAGCCCACAGAGAAGCATAAGGAGAGCCAGGCCATAAAACTTTCCTTCCCCCTACAGAGATAATGTAAAGGAAGGAAATGAGGAATATTTTGGGAAGCAAAGTGGGATATTGAATTAAGGTGATATTTGTGTTCTCTGGTTGCTACCTGAGATTAGTTTACATTAAAATGAGCCATGTACATTGTATTATGCCTCTTCTAAAATATGAAAAAAAATCATATTCTCTCAGCAAGGATATATTTACATATCTGTGAAGATGCTTTGCAGTTTCCAGAAAGGGCAGATAAGGTGAAAAAGAGGTAAGCCTATTTTTGTATTTTACACATAAGCATGTGGCCAAAAATCTGAACACCTGGTAAACACATTCAGTAAAAAATAGTTTTGCAGCACCTTAAAGACTAACAAAACATGTTGATGGTATCATGAGCTTACGAGGGATCATGATACCATCAACATGTTTTTCTTTGTCTATAACTGGAAAAACTTAAAAAAAAGCACCTTAAAGACTAACTCGTTACCCCTCTGAAGCTTTTGAACATTCAGTAAAAAATGTCTAGTTGACAATGTCTAGTTGAGAGAACAATCAATTTGTAGTGATGCTCTTCAATGAGGAAGTCAAACACGTATTTTTTATTGAATCTGACATTCAACATGCTGCTCTGCAATTTTTTATTTTTTTCTACTGAAATTTTTTTTTTTATAAATATTACTCAAGGGTCACATCTAATCATTCAGACACATACACATTTGAAATATATATACTGAATGTTATGTACAAATCTACTTATATTTATCAAAGACTAACCATTGTACAGTGTTAATAATTACATAACATACAATAATGTTTAGTGTTCCACAGGAAAATAAATCTGTACTGAAACCACTCAAGTCATAAGCAGAGTTCATTGTTGTATACAATGCTTTTAAACAACAGAAATATCTCTTTTGTCTCCCTCTGGCAATAAGTTACATCTTTTGGGAGCTGCAAGGGATTTGACCTCATTTGCTGAGTAGTGTAGAACATAGTGGGTACGTTTCCAAACTAGGCCAAATTTATTCTTGATGTAACGATGCTTAACTCTATGACTGTACTTCAGAGATGAATATGACTGATTATATTTTGCTAAAGAATCTGCAAGGCTGACAAAAATGTATAATTGTATAAGTGTTACTGGTCCTTTAATAAGGAATCTAACAATCTCTCTAATAATACCTGTTTTCATTTGACAAACTTTAAATATGTATTATTTAACCTTAATTGTTAAAGTTAGTCCATAATGTATACAAAGAAGGAGTGAATAAAGGTTAATAGGCCATTTAAATTCCTTCATTTTTTAGAGCTTTTTTTTCCCAACATTAATAAAATGCTTTTAAAGCAGCTTATTTTTGTATACAATTATAGGCAGGCCTGATAATATCAGGTAGTAAGGTTGCTCAGCACTTCATTATAAAGATCTTTGTTCTTAGTTGCTCCCAACTTTGCCACATTTTAACCATATGTTCTTCAATTTCTCATGCTGTGTGCCTGAAAATCCTTATTTTTGAATTTGCTAATATTTGTGCTTGGCTTTGCAACCTTAATAATGCTTTAACATTGTTTTTGTGTGTAATTGTTTATTAATAAAAGATGTAGCAACTGTATTGTTCTTGTAACTATCAGTTATGAACCCACACACAACACCTCTCCCACCCCCCAATCATTTAAAAAAAAATCCAAATACAATCTTTTTAACTCAAGGGAATTCTATTTCCCTTAAATATGTTCCAGGTGGCAAGAACTAATATATACATTTTTGTATAGAAATATTCCTTTTTGTTTTAATTTTAAAGCAACAACAGAATTAGCCGAATTTCCCTCTGTTTTATTTGCTTTAAAAGTAAATTTCCATGAAAAAGCAGAAGTTTAAATAGGTTCATATATAATTTCAGAGTTCGGTATTTACAGAATATATATATATTCTCAGAGCATGGCAGATTTGTTACCAGACTGTGCTGCATTAGCATGCTTTCAGGATATAACATAAATGTCACATACTTCCTCCTTCACCTACTTTCCTTTGCCTAGTAATTCATCATTTAAAGAGTCATTTTCAAGACAATGTGATTCTGAGGACAGAATATAGTCCAAAGACTGGCTGAGAGCCAGGAACTTCTCTCTCTCTTGGAACAGGTAATACTGTTTTTTTCTTAGTAAGAATTTTATTGAATTCTATATAAATGGCTTCATCAGAATTCCAATGTGAACATTAAAGGTCACACTGAAATATAGTATGAGGTATGCAATAATAAATAGAAACAAGCACTGCATGGATAACCCACACACCTTCTGGCTGTGGTGCCTTGTCTGATTTAGTGGCACTGAAATCACTTACAGAGAAAATGATGAGTCTGCTCTACAGCCTTAGCTAATAGGCTGCTGGCTTTTAGCTTAATGCACTAAGCTCTAGAAGTTCCAGATTTGATTCTGACTGTGAATATTACACTAGTGAAATTAGAGAGAGGTGTGGGTTAAAACATTACGCTCACTTAATACTGACAGTACTAACAGGCATCTGGAAAAAATCGACTGCATGCATAGTCTCGTGGTTTCTTCATTATTTCCAAAACGTATTTATTGTAGGGTTTCAGTACAGCCTCAAAACTGAAGTTTCCAGAATAAATGCTGATATTCAGAATTTTTTTGACTGAGACCACTTTCAAAGGAATGTGAGCCTATTTATGGTTTTTGTGTCAAACCCATATGAAAACTCATGGTGTGGATAGAGCCATCTGAACTTTATTTTGAATCTAAACCTAAGAAACTTAAAACAGAGCCTTGATTACCAAAACTACTGATTTTTACAGAGCTGAACTCACCACATCACATAGAGGATAGTCAAGGTAGTGATTTAGGCTTCCATACAGGCATTGCTATTTGGTCCTGGTTCTACCAATATTTTAAAACATAAGGTTAAGTTTTCCTCCCTATGAAATAACAGCATATCTGTTGGCATGAAATAAAGGAGAAAATGAGACTAAAATGTTATCATATTTATAAGCAGATTCCTTTGGAAACAGTTGAATCAATATTTGTTTAGTTAGGCAAGCAGCTTATAATGTTGAAAAAAATCACAAAATAAATACTTAAAACAACTATATAATCAGCATTCAGTGGGAACTCTTTCAGTTCAATGGACAGTATCATATAACCCATGTCCACTTCCTCCTTAATGTATCACTTTCTCAAATCCTATAAAACCGAATGTTTTGGATCTGTTACAACTAATCAGAGCCCTTTTGTGGTCCTGATAGGACTAAATTCCATGTTTGTTGAAATCAATAGGATTTTTGCCATTAACTATTTTAATAGTAGGATCATATCCAAAACAATTGAAAGAAAAAAAAATGAAATTTACATTCACTGGCAACTCTCTTAGGAAGTTTTAGTGGATTTATTATGGTGAGTGTCAAGCTGAATTTTACTGTCAGAAATTATTGTTCTGGTCATCATTTGATCAGGCAATTGTTACTGCCACACTTACACGCTTCTAGGAGGAAATATGAGCTCTGATAAATAGCAAGTTATTTAGATAACTAGATTATGTTTCCATTTGATCGTGTACAGTACTATCACAAGTATGTTAATGGATACTCTTTGTATGTGTTAGCCCAATCTTGTAGGCTAATGGGGTTTTACATTAGACAGGCTATGTAGCCAACATATTTAGATAAGAAGTAAGCATTAACATGCCACTAGTGCAAAGAACTGTTGTACAGGACTATGCCAGGGAACTATAGGATAATAGTAAATTCTGTCAAGTGAATGAACACAATAGGAATAGCTCCCGCCAGTTAGATCCCAGTGCAGATTTCAAAAGCATAACAATGTCCACCTGGGTAACTGGTTTTAGGACCTACCTCCACCAATGCTCTTATTCATGTTCACATTTTAGCAAACTGAATTATGTATAAATGTCTTATAAATAAAGGGGAAGCTGTGCACATTTTTATGCACATTTTTTAAAAAAGAAACCAAGCAAAGGTGAAGTTTAGCTTGGTAAAGAAAATGAAATCAAACCAGCTTTCTCAAGAGAAAACAGAGATTCAAAACAAACTTTTTTAAAATGCAAACAGTACTTTTAGTTCAGCTGATCCTAAGAAAAGACCTTTTCATTAAGGATTATCTGTCGTCTTTGCACAAACATTATTGAAAATTAATGAAAAGCCCCATGTAAGCATCAATCTAAGAATTCTGTTGCTAAGATGGGGCAGCTGACTTTCTTTATTGAAATCACACTGTTACCATATGCTTCTAATCCTGAGCAGGTGACCATATTGTTTAACAAACAACTGTTTATTATATTAGAATGGTGAGCTCATAAAAGGCCTGGGTTTCCTCCCAAGGAAGGAAGTGAAAGTAAAGAAGAATGGAGAATTGAAGGAGAGGTTTTAAAAGATGTCTTTATGGGGACAGGCCTGCCAAAAGGAGGGGAAAAAAGGGGCAATTGCTCTGGGGCTTGGAGATTCAAAGGGCCCAGAGTTCCTGACTGCTGCCACTGCTATTGCAGCAGCCGGTGCCCAAGACCCCTATGAATTGCTGTGGGAGCTCTGAGGCAGGGAAATGTGGGGGAGTGCTGCAGTCTGGGTGGAGCTAAGGATTTACTGTGCTCATCCTGGCCCCTTCCAGCCTCAGTTTCAGTCCTTCTGAGGGTACAGATGCCCCCTCATTCCCCCCCCCCCCCCACACACACCCTGCCGTAGCGCTCACAGAGGAGGCTGGCACCACTACATGGGGAAAAAAATGCCTGAGAAAGGGGTTCTGTTACTGTAATATTGTATCAGAAACAATGCTCACTTTTTAGCCATCCAAATTTATTACTTACTATGTTATGTCCTAGTCTTACCATTCATATTCTTCCTATGATTCAGCTCCAAATTAATGATGACAAAGTTTTACACACAAATGCTTATTTTTAAAGTGAATTAGGTGCTAATAAAGGTGCTCTATGACTAGAACAGATACAGGATTGCTATTAGCCATATGAGCTTCACCAGCAACTTATCTGAACATAGTTCTACAGGTTGTTCTCACCTGTTGCTTTCAGCAATATGTCTAATTTTAAACAAGGGTGGCACATCACATATTGGGGATTTATATTTGTTAGCTCACAAAGATTTCTCTTTACTTAGTGTTAATAATAATACTGTGGCTCAGCTCTAGGACTTTCCAACTGAAGATTTTCAAACAATGAGGCTTCACAAAACTCCTTTTGGATGGTGAGTAGAAACCTCTGCTTGACACTGTTTCTGAGGCTCGGTCCAGACTTCCGGTATCCCAAAACCCCCCTGCTACATCCAGGGAATGCGTTTGCACTTCTGCTTTTTTTTTTTTGCAGAAGTGCAAATGCGCTTTCAGAAGCGCTTGTATTCCTCTTTCCAAGAGGAAGAAAGAGGGGTTTTTCCCAACATTTGGCCCATTCTAGACGGGCCAAATGTCGGAGATGCCTCTTCCAACAAAAGAATCAGAGAAAGGAATGAGGAATGAATTTCGCGTAGCTTTTTCCGACAAAACCTTGTAGTCTAGACCTACCATTCAGTCAGACTCCCATAGCACAGGAAATTACTACCTAAGGCAAAGCAAGGCTTAATGGATCCAGGCTCTCATCTCTTAAAAACTGCTTCTGAAGGGTGAAAACATGAGATTTTTTCCGTTCAGTGGATAAGTTTGGAGGGAGAGAATTGAGAAAGAGAAAGAATTGGGGGAAGGTTGAAATAGCCCTCAAGTTTAATCAGACACCTTTCACTTGGCTCCAGGAGCAATAGCTGTAACAAAAAAGACTGCCCTGAGGTCAAAACAGTTCCTTCAGTTGTGCATGTTGCCTTCAAGTTCACGCATTTACCTCCAAGTCAGGAGCTGTGTTTTCTACATTGTGTAATATTTTACTGTCATTGTTCCATGAGGGAGTAAGCATGTATAGTATGAAAATAGATCATTAATTCCTTTTCCCTTTCCCAAACTTTACAAAAACAAAGATTTTAGTCTCCAGTATTGAAGAAAAAAAAAAGGTGAATCTTAAGAAAGGCATGAGAAGGAGTTTAAACATGATGGGAATCTGTGTAGCAAGAAATAGCAGTTTCACATTTAATTGTATTCCCATATTTTTCTGGATTTAAGTCTCCTCTTAATGGCCTGTGAATTTCCTCAAGAGCTTAGTATTATTTATTTTATAGTATAAATCAATGACATAGCCAGATGTTTAAGGTAATGCTCCACTGACCCCGATCTTAAGTTTCAACAGAAATTCTCTATTGATTACCATCATTCAAAATGCTTTTTCACCACCTTTCCCTTGTAGAAGTATGAACTTAGTTATGCCCAACCTCTGCTGTCACATTTTAGTACTGGTGATTTTTTTTAAGGTAACTGTAACAAAATACAATATATAGCAGCATTTAAATCTCCATAGTTATATTGACAGGGCTTAATGAACCCAATTACTCTCCCAATTAAGAAGTAGGGGAAAAAAAGAACAAGGAATTGTTTCCTGATCATACTAAATACACATTTATCTGTTTAAAATGTGTTGCTAGCAGAAGAACATAAATATTTAGATTTTAAAAAACCCTAATATAACTTTTTATTACATATTACATTTTACTATCATTTTTGTCTCTGTTACTTTTCCAGGGCAAATAAGGTACTGAATGCTGGCTATATACAACATTATCTTTGCAAATGATTTTAGCCGAATAATAGAAGTATTTTTCTGTCAATCCAAAAAAATCTGTAAGAATGATCTGCATTGTTTTATTTTATGAGACCATAATTGGCTTTCAAAGAAGTGACAAATATGATTTTATAAAGGCTTGTCGGCATCCCTAAAACTATTCATCGCCCAGTTATACATATTTTGAAGCCACATAAAACAAAACAACAAAAACAACTAGCCAAAACAAAAGCTCCAAACCAAAAAGCCAAGCAATGGAAAAAAAAGGTGCATATTCAACAGGCCCATTGATAGGGTACAGGGAAGGAAGCAAAGGAACAACTGCCCTGGGGCCTGGCGAGACAAAAGGGCCCAGAGCTTTGCCCAAGGCCCCGCTCCTGCTAAGGGCACAGAGCAGAGTCTACCCCTCCTTGCCCAGGAGCCCCCAAGGCTGTTGGCCCTGCTAATATTGAATATATCAACTATAGGGTATGTCTACACTGCCACCCTAGTTCAAACTAGGGTGGGTAATGTAGGCATTTAAATATCCCGGGCTTCATTTGCATCTTGCAAGGCGCCGCCATTTTTAAATCCCCCTTAGTGTGGACTCCGTGCCCGCGGCTACACACGGCACGGAGTAGGTAGTTCGAATTAGGCTCTCTAATTCGAACTACTGGTACACCTCATTCCCGGGCTTCATTTGCAACTTCGAATGCCTACATTAGCCACCCTAGTTCGAACTCGGGTGGCAGTGTAGACATACCCATATAGTGTATCAAAGGAATAAATAACAATTTGAGAAGCAACTCAGAGAGTGAAGATTTTCAAGAATTATTTTGGGTACCCAGCTTTTTGAGTTCTCAACCTGAGGCAACTTAAAGATTTAAAGATTTCTAAAAACCAAGTCTCTCTAAAAATCTATGCCATGTACCAAAAATTGGGGTACTTTTGAAATTCTTTCACAAAGATCCTGATCTTCCATAAATTAAGGGCTTGTATTCACTGAAACAGTTAGCTCAAGATACTCCACTTGAGTAAGCCAAGACATATATATACAACTCACAGATTATATTGGCATAGCTATGTCACTGTAGCTATGCTGGCATATGCCCACAGTGTAGAAGCAGCCTAGATTGATGATTTTTTCCATCAGTCCAAGTGACAATAGATGTGTCAACTGGATAAGGTGGGGATTCTTTTTTTCATACCTGTATTATGTAGCTATGTTGACCTAACTTTTAAGTGTAGACCAGGCCAATGTTGATGGAAGCACTGTTTGTCAACATAGTTTGTGTCCACACTGGGAATTATGTTAGCATAACTACATTGCTTAAGTAGGTGGTTTTGCATACCCTTGATTTACACAGCTATTCCAGTATAAAACTTTCAAGAGTAGGCATATTTTAATTGAGTGAGAGTGACCACACATTGATACACCACACTGGAGCTACTCAGAGTAATCTGATTATCAGGACAGAGTGATTAGATTATCAGAATGATGGAATTGTGGATAGGTTGGAGCTGCTGGATTCCGGATGCATAATTAGCTCAAGGTGTCAATAGCCTTGCAAGCTTCCCAGTGACTAGCCAGTCAGGTTAAGTTAAAAGTACCATTAAATTCAAGTATCAGAGGGGTAGCCGTGTTAGTCTGAATCAGCAAAAGCGGCGAGGAGTCCTGTGGCACCTTATAGACTAACTGAAGTGTAGGAGCATAAGCTTTCGTGGGCAAAGACCCACTTCGTCAGATGCAGGAAGTGGGTTTTTGCCCACGAAAGTTTATGCTCCTACACTTCAGTTAGTCTATAAGGTGCCACAGGACTCCTCGCCGTTTCATTAAATTCAAATTAGAGATTTTCCTGTGTGTGGACTGGGTTACAGTTACAAGCAAAACTCAAGTTATACCTCAAACCAACAAGGCAATGGAGACAAGTCCTTCCACAAACGTGGAATTTCACAAATGCGATTAGTCCCAGTGAGGCAGGATAAGACAGTCAGAAAACAAAATAAAATAATATCCAAGAAAAGGACCCAGACTTTCAAAGTTTTGCCTAGATACGTTGTATAGAACATGCTTGATATATTGATAACCCTTATACAACCCTTCATGAAATGTGATGAAGTGAAGCAAAATATATACATCTAACATTACAAGGAAATCTAAGATGAATAGTCTACTCAAATTAGCATGTCTGGTTTCCCTTACCAACAATCCTGGTAATTGCATGTAGTGTACTAAAAACATGACATCAATTTATAAGGATTAGAATGAATGTCAGCTGTTGTCTAAAACACTAGCCAAAAACATCACTCATTTTCCAAGTTGTGATACTACGTATAAAAATACAGCACCGTCATACTTATTATTTGACACACTTTTATCCATGGCACTTAATTCCATCCTTCCAAAACTCCTTTGATGTCAATAGTTACCTTGTGGGTAATTTGGCACATAATGTGTAATAAAGCTTTCTAAAAGTTATTTGATTTTTATGCTTCTGTCAAATCCCTTAAGATTATAATCCTTTGTGAATCAAAAAAGTAACAAAATGAGGGTGGTTTTCTGTTGCCCTGCATTTTGGCAGACATTTATACTAGTTACAATGCCACCAAATCTGAAGAGTAGAACTTTTTGCTTTGGTATAAATGCCTACACAAGGTGCGAGACTACAGAGAGTCATGCCCATTTATATAGCAATGATGTACAAATTCTTCAACAGTGGAATGTGAATTTTCACCTTAAATAACATTTCCCAGCATATTATATAATCCAAAAACATGAAGTAACTCTCCCTCACCAACAGAAGTTGGACCAATAAAAGTTATTATCTTATCTATCTTGTCTCTCTAATATCCTGAAACCAACATGGCTACAACTACACTGCACGTAGCATAGCATATGTTGATCATTCTTTCCTATTGCCAGGGCAGAATATTTTTCTATTCTGATATTTTGATCAAACTCTACTGTTGTACATGTTATGCATAGTATTATATAGTAAATAGCATTCTCTATCAATAATGTTAGTGTTTTCCACAATTTGTTGTATGATTGTATTAGGTTGAATAAATAAAGATTATGCTGCTTTTCTTTAAAATGTAATTGCATGACAAAATTGATTTCTTTCTCATCCTGAAACAGCCATATAGTGTCTTGCAATAGTGAGATGTTTTCAGATAGCCAGAATTCCACCATCTCTCTCGTGATTAAAGGTTACTCTGATTGATAGCATCGGTAACTAGAAGAAAACAAGGTAGTAACTGAGATTTGCTCTGTGTGTACCCTACATGGCAGTCATCTGACTGTAAATCTAGAAAATGCCAACACATTGCAACTGTAAACAATTATGCTCACCTTACTCATGTTGTATGCAATATTTTTTGGAATGCTATTCAAAAGCTAAATACTTAGCTTGTCCCCAATCCATCTTTTATTTTCAACTTGAACCTAGCTACTTCAAACCTTGATTCATATTGTTAACCACTGTTCTTTCTCCCTTCATAGCAGCCACATGTAATGGTGCAGATTATTCTGTACCATTTAATTGGAGTTCATAATTAAGCAATAGTGAGTGTTAAAGACTGGGTTTTGCCCCTTTGATCTCTGCACAGTGCAAACAAGCTTCTCTAATCAATATTTCACCCATTTTGCCTTTCAGAGCTATTAGAGATATTATTCCTTCTGCTTTTACTGTATGTACATCATATCAATTCCACAGTCAGAACCATATCCACACTGGGCTCACATGCACACCTTCCACACAGTTTATTCTTGACAGAAGCACAAATAATCTGCAGAGAATCATTATGGGTAAGTCTACACTACAGCACTATATTAGCTCAGCTGCACCAGAAGAGCTGTTGTGCTTTTGCATGTCTGGTGAACACATGCTAGACTGATGGGAGAAAAGGGGAGTGTCATTCACAGAGATAGCACTAATGTATATGTCACAAAATTTGTGTTGCTCATGGGACACTTTTTCATACAACTGAGACACATAAGTTACACAACTTACTTGCTGTTCCAGAACGCTCATGTAAGCCCCTGTAAATTCTGTCGCAGAATATCTTTCTATGGCTCAGTTAAGGAAGGGTACCCTTCTTTCTCTGGGTATGTCTACACTATAGAGTTATATCAGAAAAACGGCCATTTTTCCAACAAAACTTGTAGAACATCCACACTGCAATCACATTCTTTTGAAAGTAAATCGAAAGAACATAGGGTTTTTTCTGACGTTGGTAATCCTCTTTCTATTATGTGAATGGGGAGGAGGTTTTTTTTTTTTTGTAAAGAAGAGGCCTCCAGAAAATAGCACAGGTACTCTGGTGGTCACTCCATACAAAGAAATCACAACGCTATAGTTCCTGTCTCCTGGCCCCTCTTAAAGTTGCAAGCACCCTGAACAATCCTTAGAGCCGAAACTCACCGTGCAGCTCTCCCTGCCAGAGCCACCCATGGTGGAGCTACCCTCCCAGGATCCACCCAGGGGGACCAAGAGGCGGGTACCCCCTTAGTCCGGACTGGAGATCCTGTCCCTCCTCAAGCCGTGGGGCAAGGAGGAGACAATTGAAGAATCTCTGGACCAAGTGCTACAACACAGACATTTATGGCCAGATAGCCAAGTCCCTGGTGAAGAGTAGACACCCACCCGAGACCTTGGAACAGGTCAGGAATAAGGTTAAGGAGCTCTGCAGGGATATGCCCAGGCAAGAGAGCACAGCTGCACTCAGGGGCACAACCCCACACCTCCCCCTACTTCAACGAGCTGCACCAGATCCTGGAGGGTGGGGAATTCCTCACCCGTCCTCGTGCACTCCAGCCTGGAGTCCCCTGTTATCACCCTACTGGTGTCTTGGAAGAAGAGGAGCAGGAGGGCCAGGGCCAGCTGGAGGAGGAGGAGGAGAGAACAGACACTGTGACCCTCTCCATGGAGCCAGTGCCTGTGAGCCAGGATGTCTCCCAGGCCTCCTCAAGAGGAACCTTCAGGTGAGTGGTCTCACTTTCTCTCACACACAGGGCAGGGGAGACGGGCATACAGGGGGCAGGAGCAAATGTCACTTGGGTTGCTCAGGCTGGATATCGTGCTGCAGTCCATGTACATGCAACCACATGCAGCGTTAGTGTGAGGCACATGGACACAACAGGCAACCCCGTTGCCAGCAAGAGTAAGTCTCAGGTGGGTTCTCAAAGTACAAAGACATGTTACATAGATATCTGTCAAACACAAGGGCTACGTCTACACTGGCCACAATTTCCGGAAAAGCCATGCAAATCAGGTAAGTCAGGATAGAGAAATCCGCGGGGGATTTAAATATCCCCCGTGGATTTAAATAAACATGTCCACTGCTTTTTTTCCGGCTTGGGGAAAAGCCGGAAAAAAAGCGTCTAGACTGGCATGATCCTCCGGAATAAAGCCCTTTTCCGGAGGATCTCTTATTCCTACTTGGAAGGAAATTCACTTTGAAGTAGGAATAAGAGATCCTCCAGAAAAGGGCTTTATTCCGGAGGATCGCGCCAGTCTAGACGCTTTTTTTCCGGCTTTTCCCCAAGCCGGAAAAAAAGCGGCGGACATGTTTATTTAAATCCGTGGGGGATATTTAAATCCCCTGCAGATTTCCCTATCCTCACTTACCTAATTTGCATGGCTTTTCCAGAAATTGTGGCCAGTGTAGACATAGCCAAGCAGTTTATCTTCTGACAGCTATTGGCTGTGCCTCTAAACTAAAAGAACAACATGATAGGAAAAGAAGCATTTTTAAATCCCTTTTGCTAGCCGGGGAACCCCGTTTTGGCTGCGGATGAAGTGGGAGACTGTTTCAGCTTCCGAGGTGCAGGTACTAAAAGCCCCTTGGTGAGGTCCAAATTGCTGTGCTCTGGTGCAGCTTTAAATACTGTGTCTCTACCTTGTTTGGGGCAGTTTGGAAATTTCCAGGGGTTACTCATTGCTTGTTACAGTATGGATCAGCTGTACTGCTTGTCTTTTGACTTTGTTTACATGATCAGTACATTTCGGTAAACAAGATTGTTATGTTTCCACCCTTATCTACAATTTGTTCTCGCTACAATGGTGTATGTTCCTAAAGGTTTGCTTCTGGCTCATCAGCAGCAGAGAATGGGAAAGAATGGGGGGAATGCAGGCCTCACCACCACTTTACTTCACAGGTAGAGTTCTTCTGCAATTGACCTCTACGAGCCCTTGTGCACGGCTTGGATCCTGCTGCCAGGCTCAGGGGAGGCCACTCATGTCCTGCCAGGGTGGGAGGGCCTACCACGGCTGGAAGCTGGGTAGCCACAAGGACGCAGAAAAGACCCCAGACACACTGAGGACTGCCACACACAACACATGGCCATGTCTGCATGTGCGAGGCAGCAGCCGCTCCTGTACACAGAGCTGCAAGATGTTTATATGGACCCCAATGAGGGCCAGGCTGCTCTCAGCTCTTCTGTCTCACCGTAGGTAAGGACAAGTGGAATTCTGTTGTTTTCTCTTTGCCATCAACCTCATCCTGGATCAGTCCACACAAGAAATTCACTTCCTTGATACAATAGTACAATTATATAATGGACAAATTTCTACCACCCTATATCGGAAACCTACTGACCACTACATTTACCTTCATCCACAAGCTGCCATCCCAGATATATTTCTCAATCTATTGTATACAGCCAAGCCCTAAGATACAACCGGATTTGCTTTGATCCCACAGACAGAGACAAACATCTACAGGATACATATAGAGCATTCTTAAAACTGAAATAGCCATCTGCAGAAGTGACAAAACAGATTGACAGAGCCAAAAAATACCCAGACATGAACTACTTCAAGACAGACCCAAAAGAGAAAACAACAGAATTCCACTTGTCATTACCTACAGTCCACAACTTAAACCTCTCCAATGCATTATCCACAATCTACTATCTATCTTGGAAAATGATCCCTCACCCTCAGAGGCTTTGGGGGAAAGGCCTATTCTCACTTACAGACAACCACTCAACCTGAAACAAATTCTTTCCAGTAACCATGCTACACAGCTACATCATAAGCATCTAGGAACCCAGCCCTGCAATCAGCCTCTGTACCAACTCTTCCCAAAAATCTATACAAGTGAATCACTGGACCCATCCACATCAGCCACCAAATCAAAGGCTCATTTAACTGCACATCCAGTAATTTGATCTATGCTATCAAATGCCAGCAATGCCCCACTGCAATATATATTGGACAAACTGGACAGTCCGTATGAGAAAGAATCAATGGACGCAAACCAGATATCTGAAAAGAGAACATACAGAAACCTGTTGGTGAACACTTTAACCTCTTTGGACACTCATTAAGGGATCTCCAAGTTGCTCTTTTGGTACAGACCAATTCCACAAGCCAAACACACAGAGAAAGACTGGAACTCCACTTTATTCACAAGTTGAATTCTCATGCAAATAGTTTAAATTGCGATATTGTATGTCTGGGACATTATCAAACAAACAAACAATGAAGGTCCCAATGGTTCTTTATGTCTGTGTAGAATCTAGGGTTAGTACTCTTCCTTTACATTGTAAGCTAATGGTTCTTATCTGCTTCTTTTAACTATCTAATCTTTAGGTGTTAGTAGACCACTTGTTGATTTTCAGTTTTTTCTGTTGCATACTGGCTCAGCTTTCCCTTTAAAATTTATCTACCCATTGCCTCTTTTTCTCCCCCCCCCTCCATTTTGTCCTTCCCCCTACCCCTCTAGTAGTGGCTTAGCAGCCATATCTGCCTGTATAGTCAATGCCAAAGTGGAATTTACCTCAATGTGTTCAAAACCAACTTTGCTTAAATTTTTGCATTTAAGCAGGCATGAGTAATTTAAACCAAAGTAATTTGAGTCAATGATTTTAATTATGGATTAAATCAACAAGTGGGAAACCTTGATTTAAAAAAAATTGATTTCAATCTTCTTTTGCACTTACACTTTAGTTATTTTCCTAATGCAAGGATGATTCTCATTAGTTGCTAATCATTAAACATGTTGATTTACAATTGATAAAGCCTTTACAGTGCATTTGGTACTTTTTTAGTTAACCAGGAGGTACACAATACCTGTACACATTTAATCAATTATATATCTTAACATAAGATTATTCAGAATTTCAATTTGTATTTTTTATTGTATTTGAAAATGGCATAAGACACTTCTCATTTACTGATGATTAATATTTTATTCTTGACTTGTGTCAAGCTCTATTTGGTCAAAACTGAGAATTTAACTGAAAGTACAGCTTTCAAATACTTTTTATTAGGTATATAAAAATACCTTCCATGTGCAGTATCAGAACCTAAGTAGATATTAGAGTAAGTAAAATTTGGTTCCTCTGGTTCCATTTTAATGGATTCTAGCTACTCCTTCGGTACTGAAATAAATACTGGTGGTGGGAGAAATATATTTTATCATGTTTTCCAGGTAAATGGTGAGAAATTCCTTGTCAGCCATTTGGGACAAAGAGAAAAATAATCTAACCTATTTACTTCTCTGCACTGGGAATCTATTTTGCCAGAAATAAGGGAGGGAAATTGAAACATTTCCAACAGTGTAGGTGAAAAACAAACAACATTTCTGTCTACAAGTTAATGTAAGGAGGATTGCTTTGAAGTATGGATTGGGGCCAGTCTAGGAAACCAAAGATTGGAAATATTCTCCAAAGTTCTACTTTGATACCCACACTCTCTCTGACACACAAATGGGGTACAATTCAAATGTTCTCATAGGTGTAGAAAACAGGGCAGTGAGAGGTGCTGGAGCACCCCCATTTTTTTCCACCAAGCTTGTCCACATCCAAGGGCTGGTCCCAACACCAGCTCCACCATTCCCTGGCCTCCAGGCAGCCCCTCTGAGGTTCCATTGCCCTGCCAACTTGAGCATCCCTTTCGAGCTTACGACCTGCTGTCTCTGTGGGTTCTGCAGCCTGCCCTCCATTGGGTCCAGGCAATCAACCCTGGAGGCTGCACTGTCGCTCTGATCCTGCTGCCACCCCTGGGCTCCACAGATGACACCAGCTGTAGCTGGGCTGCCAACTCCTAAAGACATGATGGACCAGACACCATTAGCGACAATGGCATCTGGTCCATCCAGTCCTGGAGACTTGGCAACTCTGTATGTGACCCCAGCCTGAGACAGTGAGGGGGTCTGAAAAGGTTGGGGGGCATAGCTCTGGTCATTTGTGAAACATTTCATCATTTTGAGCTCTCCACCAGCCCCAAGTAAGGGATGGTTAATAACTGTGCTCCCCCAGGAACAGACCAAAAACCAGAATGTGATTCAAAATCTGGGGCCTGCTTTCCCCACCTGGACTTTAATGAGAATGTTGTCAGTGCCAACCCTTCCTCCATTGTCACCCTTCCCCCCTACTGTAGGGATCTGAACAAATTGGTTGGGTCCATGCTGGCAGGAAGTGTTGATGGAAAAGTTACTCATTAAAAATAAGATTTAATCAGATAACAGAAGAGGAGATAAGATCAATTATATAAGCCATAAAATTAATTTTAAAACTAGGTTATAATTGCAGGAAAGGAAGAGATGAAAAGAAAAACAAGACCATATGAATACCTCGAAACACAACAGCTATTGCTTTTGTAGTAATACTGTTATCTCTAGAATTTTTCTGGCAAACAATGGAAGTCATGTGCTGGAAAACAATAGCACTGGTTCATTACAGCACTCTGTGAATGCTTAATGCGAAGCATATTCTTTAGTGCTGTAGTGAATAGCAATGCTTTCCTGAATCTGGGCCAATAATCATGAAAAATATAATTGTGCTCATAAAATGGTTTAATTTAAGAGAACTTACTATAATATATACCACATGGTTTAACATATCTGAAGTAGAAGTTATCCAAATACATGAGAAATTTGATAACAGGAACTGAGAGACCAACAAAAAATTCCAAATGGAAACCAAAACAAATGTCTGAATGGATGCTTTGTCCTGGGTTGAAAGTTTTTGTCCATACCTGAGTCTTTACAATTAAAAAAATAAGTCTATAAAGATGCAAGTGCAGCAGTATGACTGGTTTGCTCTGTTGCTTAAATCTTCCAAACTATAATGACTTGTAGCACTTCTTGCAGAATGTTAAATGGCAGATTCTGTGATAATGAAGAAGGAAAAAACTGTCACCACTATAATACCATTTTTAGGTAAATTATATTTTAAGCGAAGTTTTATATTCCTTAGAGGGTGGAATTCCCATAAAACAGAAAATCACCTTTTATAAACAAATTACAGAGCTCTGAAATGACATGTATATACATTTTACAATGAAGAAAAGACAAGTTATTCAATTACTAAATAGATAGAGTCTTAGGTTTCCCCTGTGAAATTATTTTGCAATGCCATATTTCTGAAGTGATTCACTTCAAAATGCTTTAGAAATATGGCATTATGGCACATTTATTCTTTTATTAAGCAGATACATAGTTTCAAAAGTGGATTCCAAGACACGTTGTGTGAATCATAATACAGCAAAATATTGAGCTAGATTAGATTCTCTGGAAAGGAAGGTAGGAGGGAGAGGAAAGGTGTGGAAGCACAAATTAAAACAAAAATATGTAGGTGAAAACTTCCAGAGCAACAAAGTTGTGCATTTCCCACCTTATTATGTAGTAAAGAGAAGGATTTGTGGGTCAGGGAGATGATTGTCTTAAATCGCCAAGAGTTGACACATTCACATAGAAGACCAATTACCCAGCACTTCATCTTGAATACTCCAATGGCAGTTCAGTTAACTTATTTGGGCTCCTGTGTCTTTTCTGTCCATTCTTGGGCTAGAAAACTGCAGCAGCTAGTGATAGAAGGGAACAGTCTACATAAGAAAGTGCTGAGAGGAGCAATATTAGCCTTCTTGGGAACATCTTGAGAATGCCAGAGAGAGGGACTTCTTTCAGGGGAGCTGGGTCTCTCTCTGCCTCTGACTAATCATCTGCCTCCAAATTGATGTGGTTTGAGGAAGGATCTGCTTGTAGCTGGAAGATCACCAGGTCCTCAGAGAAGACAGCAGATAGTTCAGATGAACAGAGAAATGCAAAAGAACTAGGGGCAAACGGTCTGCACAGTATGATTCTGCAGGAAGCAGAGGAGCTTGCTTAAATTCAACTCCCTGGCTAATAATAAAATAATTTTGTAAGGAGTAACAAGGGCCCTGCAGAGGATCCTGTGAGGAAGTGGTTGATATATAAATCTTGCTATGTGAATAGGTGTATTTTGAAGAAAAACACAAAAACTCTGAAGTAAATGGGAATGGAATGGCTGGTGAATGTTCTTTGACACATGTGCTGTAGAATTAGCCTCCTAGATTAAAAGGAATTTCCTCTACCCATGCCCTCACTCATGTGCAGACTCCAACTGCCAAAGCCCTTCACATCCAAAGACTGTCTGCAGGGGGTTCCAGGAGAGATAAAAGGAAGCTTTTGCCATCAGCTCATCCCTCAAACCAAGTTTCTCGTTGACGGAGCCATGTAGTCTAGACATACCCGAAGTGTTGGAATCTCCATCCCCAGAGATTTTTAGATTCTGGTTTGACAAAGCCCTGGCTGGGATAATTTAGTTGGGACTGGACCTGTTTTTAGCAGGGGGTTGTAATTGATGGCCTCATGGCATCTCTTCCAACACTGTGGTTCTATGATTGGGAGACAAAACAATTACTTAGGACCCCAAATAGCTGAAAGGTATTCCAAGTTCACTTTTTATTATGTGGTGGGTGCAAAATATTCCTGGTTAGGGACCCCATTTTGCTAGCACAGGCACTGTATTAGATGACTGCTACTGAGGAGATATGACCAAGGTTTGGTTCCTTTGTTTCAGGAGAACAGAGTAAGGGTCTGAATAAGCTAACTCATTATTTAGTACAAACTTGACAGTTACCTGGGGTTTGGGATTGGCAGATCAAACAACGATGAAAACAAACTTCAACCTAAACTTTCCTTCTTTATTTGGCTGTTTCTAGATGGTTTTCATGTAAAGATTTTCTGTGCCAGATTCTGCCTCCAAAAAGCCACTGAAATCTTCCTGCCATCCAGAGTGGATCTACCAAGTTTGTACGTTTCTCAATGAATCCACAGAAATTATTCAGTGTCTTCTAGAAGCTGCAATCAAGGTTGGTTTACAGAAGAAAATTGCTACCCCATTACACATATGGGCTGTGTCTACACTGGCATGAATTTCCGGAAATGCTTAAAACGGAATACTATTCCGTTTTCAGTTTTTCCGGAAAAGGAGCGTCTACATTGGCAGGCTGCTTTTCCGGAAAAGCGTCTGTGGCCAATGTAGACGCGCTTTTCCGGAAAAGAGCCCCGATCGCCATTTTCGCGATCGGGGCTTTTTTCCGGAAAAAACTACTGGGCTGTCTACACTGGCCCTTTTCCGGAATAGTGTTCCAGAATAAGGACTTATGCCCGAGTGGGAGCAGAATAGTTTTTCTGGAATAGCGGCTGATTTTGTACAGTAGAGCATTGTTGCTTTTCCGGAAATTCAAGGGCCAGTGTAGACAGCTCGCAGCTTATTCCGGAAAAGCGGCTGATTTTCCGGAATAAGTGGCCCAGTGTAGACACAGCCATAATGTAGGTGATAATATAAGTGTAATATATTTCAGCCCCGTAACCCACCACATTGTTCCATTAGTATAGAAGCCAGCCTCTAAAAGGTTAAAAGTAACAATATTTAGAGCTTAAAGCTATGGTTTTCAAAGAAAAAGATATTCAAATATTAAGTAAATCAAACATGAATGCTATTCATATTTAATGGTTGGGTTCTTGAGATGCAAATCTTTATGCATAATTAGCTTACTCCACAAATTATGATTCATGAAGGTGATAAAAACACTCAGTTCAAAAATCAATCAACAAATTTTCAGAAGTCGTATTGCTCATTAATGACAGGACTGATTTCAGGAGAGTGGAGTTAAGAAAAGAAAAGCCAATGCTAAGGACTGCTAATCATCACATCCCTAACCATGTTAAACTCAGTTATTCCACAAGCCAAAGATGTTTACGTGCTCACATGTGGGATCTCCTAGCCAAGTTCTTCTGGTAACTGGAAGATATAAGAGCAAACAGAAATATGTTGGATGGATATCAGTTCCTCCCTTGGATAAAGTCAATGTATGTAAGTGGCAACAGTTCAACATTCTTATTGCAAACAGATTTCTTTTTTTCTAAAATTACTGTTATTTCAGCATTTTATGTTCTTCTATGAACAGCTGCAGTCGGTAATGTGACTTCATTCTTTCAGAAATAGCCTACATTTAACAAAAGAGTATTTCTTTGTAATTAGGGTGATTGGTTCAGCTTTAGGACACAGCTATGGCTGAAGCATTTATAGAGTTTTATATAAAACACTGCTTTTCCTACTAAATCCATCTCCTCTTTAGCTTTTTTGTTCCACAGCTTGCTCAGAGTTTTGCAAAATGGGTGTGTATAGCTTTATAAGCAAAGCATAATGTACAGCAGCAAGACTGGGAACAAATGTGTATTTATTCCATGATTTTACCACCAACAGTTTAAATTAGAGTTCCAATAACTTGAGGGTGTGTTTTGTCAGAAGTGAGCACATATTGCAATAACTGGGGATTTTCTGACTTTGGTTGTTAAAAACAGAGAATATTATAACTAACAATCAAAAAATGGCACAAAGATTCTTCTCTCCCTGCAAAATAATTCTTCTAGGCATTGCATGTTAAGCAGTATGGCATTTAAAGAATTCAAATAGTAGGGTTGTCTAATTTAGGAAGCTAAATCTCAATTGCAAAAGTGATTTGAACCTAAATCTTAGTGATAATCAATTGAATTTATGTTCCTAAGTGCCTAAATCACTTTGGAAAGAGATTTAATCTCCTAAATCAATTAGGTATTGCAAAATGAAATGCAGGAACATTTAAATACATTTAAACATCTGGGCTTAAATCCATATTTTTTGACACAGCAGGATTCCTTGGAGTCATTATGGCATACTCTGTCAATTCATGTTAAAGTGAGATGCATAAATATGTTTTGATTAAATTATAACAACTCGTTCATATCTTCTACTATGAACTAAATATTTAGGGAGCAAAGTGACATTTCAAGTGCCTAAACTCAAAATTTATGTTCTTATCCCACCCTCCTATCCCACCTAACACTGTAGGTGCCTAAAGTCCTTAGGCAGCTAGGTTTCCTTTGTCATAGTCTGCTACCTGCTCAAAATACCACTGTTGGACATGTTCACAGTGATCTAATTCCTAAGGCCTGAGACCCTAGCTTATGAATAATCCCCAATAGACATACTGAGCATGCCTGACCCAACTCAAAGAGAGCTAGACTGAATCCCTGTTTCAGATCAGTCAGAGAAAGGATCTGAACCTGAGTCTTCCACATCCTTTGCAAATGATGAAGGCAACAGGCTAACGGTTGTTGTGGTGGGGACAATGGTGCTTGTTTTTTTAACAAAATGCTTAGAAGTCTACCACCAGGAGACGATTCAGAGCTCTGAATTCCAATCAGGTGTGCCTCCTGATGACCCATACTTATGTACAGCCTCGCCCTCTTCTCAACATTTCCTGCTGCCTAGCTGGTGTGATTCTCTGCTCAGTTTGAAGTTTAGTCACAGTAAAATCCCTATTAGAGTTAATGCCCCTCAGGCCTCTGAACATCCTTTTCATTTAGAAATACCAGACTCTCTCTGCTACATTAGTAACCAACATTTTCAAGAATTCCAAATGTGGGTTAGTCACTATGCTGCTGCTCATTGGTCATTCCTATAGTTAATCTGTCTTGTCTCTCTAATACAGTATTTGTATTTGACTGTTAGAAATATTTACCTTATCTACTATATGTTTGAAAGAGGTTGTCTCTCTATTTGTGTGTATGTCTGTCTGTTTTTGTCTTTTTGTTTAAGAACCTCTCCTAAATGGTAAGAGTAAGAACAACCAAATTCAGTATATATCTTTCTCTTATCATAACCTACAGGAAGTTAAGGGCTTGGTTGTACCATGATAATGGCATGTGCCTGGATTGGGGTTGCTTCTCATAAATTCAAGCAGAAGAGAGACAGAATAACGAGGCACGTGAAAGTAACTGGCTGGGGGGGGAGGGCACATCCCCACTGTCCAGTCCCCAGCCTTCCTCCCTGGCACCCAATAGAGGTTTGGGGTCTGAAACTCCTCCCCCCGATTCATAAGGGAACACAGCTGGCTATTCCTCTGTGTCAGGGAGCGAGTGAAAAGTGCAGTTTCGTTAATTTCTCACTCTGGCTGGGGAGAGCAGAGGACTGATGAATCTGGACCTGCCCCTGACAGGGGACATGCACCCTTCCCCCACCTGTGCCAACTGGAGCTGCAGCAGCCATGGAGAGATGCTTCTCACCTGACCCCAAGCTGCTGCAATGAAAGAAGGCTGGGGTGGTCCTCTCTCCCTAGGGCAGCCTGAATACTTAACTCCTCATTCCCAGCCCCATCCCAGAGCAATGATGTAAATAAAGCATGTACATTTTCATTTTTATTTTTGAAAAAGCAAAAGTTGTTATGGACCCAAGCAACACCAGATAAATCTTCTAGTATTGTAAAATATAATGTTGTGCAAAAATGTATTAATTGAAATCCTTCAGTAAATCTCCTGTGTAATCAGAGCTTCTGAAGTATAGATGTTTTTATGCATAATTATACAAAGAGACCCTAAAAGTTGTTGTCTACTTGTGTATTGGATTTGAGTTTGCTTTGTGAATTAGGAGAAAAACAGCCTACAAGGCAAAAAAGTGCTTTTTATGCACACTGTTGCTTAATGAAATTCTGAGAGAAAGGTTTCCATTGTGTAAAAGATTTGAATTCCAATGTATTTCAAGGAGGAACAGTATCATTCCAAATTTTCTTGTATTACAATGATGTGGCTTTTAACATATTAACCTGAATAACATTTGCTTTAAGTTTTTTAAAAATATATTTTATTATTCTTTTTAAAAAATCTAGAAAACTGAGTTCTGTAGAAGTAACAGGAAATGAAGTCCTTGTAGAGCCTTCAAAAGGTAGAGAATAACAACTGGATAGAATTGCCATTTGCTGTTTGAATGTTGCTAAGCTGCTTAAATCTAGCATTTAATGCCTAAAATATTCACCTTCTGCATGCTACCATTCAAGAAAATCGCTCTCTTATAATCCTGGTTGGCTTTTGGCTTCCTACCATCCCTGGTTCCTTTGTTATTTTTGGTAGATGTAATTTTCATTTGTGGTGCAAAATGCTGTACTAGCCCCAGCAGTTGAGTTTTCTATATATCTGAACAGAAAATTGGTATTGCTTATTGCATGCTCACTTAGTCAACTTTTTTTCCCCCTTGTGACTTTGGTAGGCATAAAGAGATAATTGATCTGTAAATCACTGTTAATTAAAACCACTGTTTCCCTTCCATTAAAGGACATGCTAAACGGTATATCACAATTCTTGGTAGGTGATCTGTTTCACTAAACTCTTAAGAAAGTTTGGAAAGAATAGTCTTGTCATTCTATTGCCAGTTTCACAACACTTCAATAAACTTCTCACAGAACATCATAGAAAAGCTACGCTAAATCCTAATAACTTGATTGTTATAGTCTTTGTTCTAGTTTCTCAAGTATCACCAATAAAGCTAAATGTGAACATCAAAAGAGAGTAATAATTAAAAAAACCTAATATTTACATATGACATAACAGTGAAACAGGCTGCAGTGTACATAACCGATGCTCCCAAATCTAGACTTCAAAACTGTGCTGTTTTACAAGGCAAAAAGGAGATTAATTG